>NW_028318136.1:1280000-1287500 GCF_062004578.1 Staurois parvus
AGAAGAAGAAGAAGAAGCAGTAGAAGAAGAAGAAGCTGTAGAAGAAGCTGAAGAAGCTGTAGAAGAAGCTGAAGAAGCTGTAGAAGAAGCTGAAGAAGCTGTAGAAGAAGCTGAAGAAGCAGAAGCTGAAGAAGCAGAAGAAGAAGAAGCAGAAGAAGCTGTAGAAGAAGAAGAAGCTGTAGAAGAAGAAGAAGCTGTAGAACAAGAAGAAGCTGTAGAAGAAGAAGAAGCTGTAGAAGCTGTAGAAGCTGTAGAAGAAGAAGAAGAAGCTGTAGAAGCTGTAGAAGAAGAAGCTGTAGAAGCTGTAGAAGAAGAAGCAGTAGAAGAAGCTGTAGAAGAAGAAGCTGTAGAAGAAGAAGCTGTAGAAGAACCTGTAGAAGAAGAAGAAGAAGCAGTAGAAGAAGAAGAAGCAGTAGAAGAAGAAGAAGAAGCAGTAGAAGAAGAAGAAGAAGCAGTAGAAGAAGAAGAAGAAGCAGTAGAAGAAGAAGAAGAAGAAGAAGCAGTAGAAGAAGAAGAAGCTGTAGAAGAAGCTGAAGAAGCTGTAGAAGAAGCTGAAGAAGCAGAAGAAGAAGAAGCAGAAGAAGAAGAAGCAGAAGAAGCAGTAGAAGAAGAAGAAGAAGCTGTAGAAGAAGAAGAAGAAGAAGCTGTAGAAGAAGAAGAAGCTGTAGAAGAAGAAGAAGAAGCAGAAGCTGTAGAAGAAGAAGAAGAAGAAGCTGTAGAAGAAGAAGAAGAAGCAGAAGCTGTAGAAGAAGAAGAAGAAGAAGAAGAAGAAGAAGCTGTAGAAGAAGAAGAAGAAGAAGAAGCTGTAGAAGAAGAAGAAGAAGAAGAAGCTGTAGAAGAAGAAGAAGAAGAAGCTGTAGAAGAAGAAGAAGCCGTAGAAGAAGTAGAAGCCGTAGAAGAAGTAGAAGCTGTAGAAGAAGAAGCTGAAGAAGCAGAAGAAGAAGAAGCAGAAGAAGCAGAAGAAGCAGAAGAAGAAGAAGAACAAGAAGAAGCAGTAGAAGAAGAAGAAGCAGTAAAAGAAGAAGCAGTAAAAGAAGAAGAAGCAGTAGAAGAAGAAGAAGCTGTAGAAGAAGAAGAAGAAGCTGTAGAAGAAGAAGAAGAAGCTGAAGAGGAAGATGCTGAAGAAGCTGAAGAAGCAGAAGAAGAAGAAGCTGAAGAAGCTGAAGAAGAAGAAGCTGTAGAAGAAGCAGAAGAAGAAGCTGTAGAAGAAGAAGCTGTAGAAGAAGAAGCTGTAGAAGAAGAAGAAGAAGCTGTAGAAGAAGAAGAAGAAGCTGAAGAGGAAGATGCTGAAGAAGCTGAAGAAGCAGAAGAAGAAGAAGCTGAAGAAGCTGAAGAAGAAGAAGCTGTAGAAGAAGCAGAAGAAGAAGCTGTAGAAGAAGCAGAAGAAGCTGAAGAAGAAGAAGAAGCTGTAGAAGAAGCAGAAGAAGAAGCTGTAGAAGAAGAAGAAGCTGTAGAAGAAGAAGAAGCTGTAGAAGCTGTAGAAGAAGAAGCTGTAGAAGAAGAAGCTGTAGAAGCTGTAGAAGAAGCTGTAGAAGAAGCTGTAGAAGAAGAAGCAGTAGAAGAAGCTGTAGAAGAAGCAGTAGAAGAAGCTGTAGAAGAAGCAGTAGAAGAAGCTGTAGAAGAAGCAGTAGAAGAAGAAGAAGAAGCAGTAGAAGAAGAAGAAGAAGCAGTAGAAGAAGAAGAAGAAGCAGTAGAAGAAGAAGAAGAAGCAGTAGAAGAAGAAGAAGAAGAAGCAGTAGAAGAAGAAGAAGAAGAAGCAGTAGAAGAAGAAGCAGTAGAAGAAGAAGAAGAAGCAGTAGAAGAAGAAGAAGCAGCAGTAGAAGAAGAAGAAGAAGCAGTAGAAGAAGAAGAAGAAGCAGTAGAAGCAGAAGAAGAAGCAGTAGAAGCAGAAGAAGAAGCAGTAGAAGAAGAAGAAGAAGCAGTAGAAGAAGAAGCAGTAGAAGCAGAAGAAGAAGCAGTAGAAGCAGAAGAAGAAGCAGTAGAAGAAGAAGAAGAAGCAGTAGAAGCAGAAGAAGAAGCAGAAGAAGAAGCAGTAGAAGCAGTAGAAGAAGCTGTAGAAGAAGAAGCTAAAGAAGAAGCAGTAGAAGAAGAAGAAGAAGCAGTAGAAGAAGAAGAAGAAGCAGTAGAAGAAGAAGAAGAAGCAGTAGAAGAAGAAGAAGCTGTAGAAGAAGAAGAAGCTGTAGAAGAAGTAGAAGAAGAAGCAGAAGAAGAAGCTGAAGCTGTAGAAGAAGAAGAAGCTGTAGAAGAAGAAGAAGCAGAAGAAGAAGAAGCTGTAGAAGAAGAAGCAGTAGAAGAAGAAGAAGCTGTAGAAGAAGAAGCTGTAGAAGAAGAAGCTGTAGAAGAAGAAGAAGCTGTAGAAGAAGAAGAAGCTGTAGAAGAAGAAGAAGAAGAAGAAGCTGTAGAAGAAGAAGAAGAAGCTGTAGAAGAAGAAGAAGAAGCTGTAGAAGAAGAAGAAGAAGCTGAAGAAGAAGAAGCTGTAGAAGAAGAAGAAGCTGTAGAAGAAGAAGAAGCTGTAGAAGAAGAAGAAGCTGTAGAAGCTGTAGAAGAAGAAGAAGCTGTAGAAGAAGAAGAAGAAGCTGAAGAAGAAGAAGAAGAAGCTGTAGAAGAAGAAGAAGAAGCTGTAGAAGAAGAAGAAGAAGCTGTAGAAGAAGAAGAAGAAGCTGTAGAAGAAGAAGAAGAAGCTGTAGAAGAAGAAGAAGAAGCTGTAGAAGAAGAAGAAGCTGTAGAAGAAGAAGAAGCTGTAGAAGAAGAAGAAGCTGTAGAAGAAGAAGAAGCTGTAGAAGAAGAAGAAGAAGAAGAAGAAGAAGCAGTAGAAGAAGAAGCAGAAGCTGTAGAAGAAGAAGAAGAAGAAGCTGAAGAAGAAGAAGAAGAAGAAGCTGAAGAAGAAGAAGAAGAAGCTGAAGAAGAAGAAGCAGAAGCTGTAGAAGAAGAAGCAGAAGCTGTAGAAGAAGAAGCAGAAGCTGTAGAAGAAGAAGAAGCTGTAGAAGAAGAAGAAGCAGTAGAAGAAGAAGAAGCTGTAGAAGAAGAAGAAGAAGCTGTAGAAGAAGCTGTAGAAGCTGTAGAAGAATAAGAAGCTGTAGAAGAAGAAGAAGCTGTAGAAGAAGAAGAAGCTGTAGAAGAAGAAGAAGAAGAAGAAGAAGAAGAAGAAGAAGAAGAAGAAGAAGAAGCTGTAGAGGAAGAAGAAGAAGAAGAAGCTGTAGAAGAAGAAGAAGAAGAAGCTGTAGAAGAAGAAGCTGTAGAAGAAGAAGCTGTAGAAGAAGAAGAAGAAGAAGAAGAAGAAGAAGAAGAAGAAGAAGAAGAAGAAGCTGTAGAAGAAGAAGAAGCAGTAGAAGAAGAAGAAGCTGTAGAAGAAGAAGAAGCTGTAGAAGAAGAAGAAGCTGTAGAAGAAGCTGTAGAAGAAGCTGTAGAAGAAGAAGAAGCTGTAGAAGAAGCTGTAGAAGAAGCTGTAGAAGAAGAAGAAGAAGAAGAAGAAGAAGAAGAAGAAGAAGAAGAAGAAGAAGAAGAAGAAGAAGAAGAAGAAGAAGAAGAAGAAGCTGTAGAAGAAGAAGAAGCAGTAGAAGAAGAAGAAGCTGTAGAAGAAGAAGAAGCTGTAGAAGAAGAAGAAGCTGTAGAAGAAGAAGAAGCTGTAGAAGAAGAAGAAGCTGTAGAAGAAGCTGTAGAAGAAGAAGAAGCTGTAGAAGAAGAAGAAGCTGTAGAAGAAGAAGAAGCTGTAGAAGAAGAAGAAGCTGTAGAAGAAGAAGAAGAAGAAGCTGTAGAAGAAGAAGAAGAAGAAGAAGAAGCTGTAGAAGAAGAAGAAGAAGAAGCTGTAGAAGAAGAAGAAGAAGAAGAAGCTGTAGAAGAAGAAGAAGAAGAAGCTGTAGAAGAAGAAGAAGAAGCCGTAGAAGAAGAAGAAGCCGTAGAAGAAGAAGAAGCCGTAGAAGAAGTAGAAGCCGTAGAAGAAGTAGAAGCCGTAGAAGAAGCAGCTGAAGAAGCAGAAGAAGAAGAAGAAGCAGAAGAAGAAGAAGAAGAAGAAGCTGTAGAAGAAGAAGAAGAAGCTGTAGAAGAAGAAGAAGCAGTAAAAGAAGAAGAAGCAGTAAAAGAAGAAGAAGCAGTAAAAGAAGAAGAAGCAGTAGAAGAAGAAGAAGCTGTAGAAGAAGAAGAAGAAGAAGCTGTAGAAGAAGAAGAAGAAGCTGAAGAAGCTGAAGAGGAAGATGCTGAAGAAGCTGAAGAAGCAGAAGAAAAAGAAGCTGAAGAAGCTGAAGAAGAAGAAGAAGCTGAAGAAGCTGAAGAAGAAGAAGAAGAAGCTGTAGAAGAAGCAGAAGACGAAGCTGTAGAAGAAGCAGAAGAAGCTGAAGAAGAAGAAGAAGCTGTAGAAGAAGCAGAAGAAGAAGCTGTAGAAGAAGAAGAAGCTGTAGAAGAAGAAGAAGCTGTAGAAGAAGAAGAAGCTGTAGAAGAAGAAGAAGCTGTAGAAGCTGTAGAAGCTGTAGAAGAAGAAGAAGAAGCTGTAGAAGCTGTAGAAGAAGAAGAAGAAGCTGTAGAAGCTGTAGAAGAAGAAGCTGTAGAAGCTGTAGAAGAAGAAGCTGTAGAAGAAGAAGCTGTAGAAGCTGTAGAAGAAGAAGCAGTAGAAGCTGTAGAAGAAGAAGCAGTAGAAGAAGCTGTAGAAGAAGAAGCTGTAGAAGAAGAAGCAGTAGAAGAAGCTGTAGAAGAAGAAGCTGTAGAAGAAGCAGTAGAAGAAGAAGAAGAAGAAGAAGCAGTAGAAGAAGAAGAAGAAGCAGTAGAAGAAGAAGAAGAAGAAGAAGCAGTAGAAGAAGAAGAAGAAGAAGAAGCAGTAGAAGAAGAAGAAGAAGCAGTAGAAGAAGAAGAAGAAGCAGTAGAAGAAGAAGAAGAAGCAGCAGTAGAAGAAGAAGCAGCGGTAGAAGAAGAAGAAGCAGCAGTAGAAGAAGAAGAAGAAGCAGTAGAAGCAGAAGAAGAAGCAGTAGAAGCAGAAGAAGAAGCAGTAGAAGAAGAAGAAGAAGCAGTAGAAGAAGAAGAAGAAGCAGTAGAAGCAGAAGAAGAAGCAGTAGAAGCAGAAGAAGAAGCAGTAGAAGAAGAAGAAGAAGCAGTAGAAGCAGAAGAAGAAGCAGTAGAAGCAGTAGAAGAAGCTGTAGAAGAAGAAGCTGAAGAAGAAGAAGCTGTAGAAGAAGAAGCAGTAGAAGAAGAAGAAGAAGCAGTAGAAGAAGAAGAAGAAGAAGAAGCTGTAGAAGAAGAAGAAGTAGTAGAAGAAGTAGAAGAAGAAGCAGAAGAAGAAGCAGAAGAAGAAGCTGAAGAAGAAGCAGAAGAAGAAGCAGAAGAAGAAGCTGAAGAAGCTGAAGCTGTAGAAGAAGAAGAAGCTGTAGAAGAAGAAGAAGCAGAAGAAGAAGAAGCAGAAGAAGAAGAAGCTGTAGAAGAAGAAGAAGCTGTAGAAGAAGAAGAAGAAGCTGTAGAAGAAGAAGAAGAAGAAGAAGCTGTAGAAGAAGAAGAAGAAGAAGCTGAAGAAGAAGAAGCTGAAGAAGAAGAAGCTGTAGAAGCTGTAGAAGAAGAAGCTGTAGAAGCTGTAGAAGAAGAAGAAGAAGCTGAAGAAGAAGCTGAAGAAGAAGAAGAAGAAGCTGAAGAAGAAGAAGCTGAAGAAGAAGAAGCTGAAGAAGAAGAAGAAGAAGCTGAAGAAGAAGAAGAAGAAGCTGTAGAAGAAGAAGAAGAAGCTGTAGAAGAAGAAGAAGAAGCTGTAGAAGAAGAAGAAGAAGCTGTAGAAGAAGAAGAAGAAGCTGTAGAAGAAGAAGCTGTAGAAGAAGAAGAAGAAGCTGTAGAAGAAGAAGAAGCTGTAGAAGAAGAAGCTGTAGAAGAAGAAGAAGAAGCTATAGAAGAAGCAGTAGAAGAAGAAGAAGAAGAAGCTGTAGAAGAAGAAGAAGAAGCTATAGAAGAAGCAGTAGAAGAAGAAGAAGAAGCTGTAGAAGAAGAAGAAGAAGCTGTAGAAGAAGAAGAAGCTGTAGAAGCTGTAGAAGAAGAAGAAGAAGCTGTAGAAGAAGAAGAAGCTGTAGAAGAAGAAGAAGAAGAAGAAGAAGAAGCTGAAGAAGAAGAAGAAGCTGAAGAAGAAGAAGAAGCTGAAGAAGCTGAAGAAGAAGAAGAAGAAGCTGTAGAAGAAGCAGAAGAAGAAGCTGTAGAAGAAGCTGAAGAAGAAGAAGAAGAAGAAGAAGAAGAAGCTGTAGAAGAAGCAGAAGAAGAAGCTGTAGAAGAAGAAGAAGCAGAAGCTGTAGAAGAAGAAGAAGCAGAAGCTGTAGAAGAAGAAGAAGGAGAAGCTGTAGAAGAAGAAGAAGAAGAAGAAGAAGAAGCTGTAGAAGAAGAAGAAGAAGAAGCTGTAGAAGAAGAAGAAGAAGCTGTAGAAGAAGAAGAAGAAGCTGTAGAAGAAGAAGAAGAAGAAGAAGCTGTAGAAGAAGAAGAAGCTGTAGAAGAAGAAGAAGCTGTAGAAGAAGAAGAAGCTGTAGAAGAAGAAGAAGCTGTAGAAGAAGAAGAAGAAGCTGAAGAAGAAGAAGAAGCTGAAGAAGAAGAAGAAGCTAAAGAAGAAGAAGAAGAAGAAGAAGAAGAAGAAGAAGAAGCTGAAGAAGAAGAAGAAGCTGTAGAAGAAGCAGAAGAAGAAGAAGAAGAAGAAGAAGCTGAAGAAGAAGAAGAAGGTGAAGAAGAAGAAGAAGCTGTAGAAGAAGAAGCTGTAGAAGAAGAAGAAGCTGTAGAAGCTGTAGAAGAAGAAGAAGAAGCTGTAGAAGCTGTAGAAGAAGAAGAAGAAGCTGTAGAGGCTGTAGAAGAAGAAGAAGAAGCTGTAGAAGCTGTAGAAGAAGAAGAAGCAGTAGAAGAAGAAGAAGAAGCAGTAGAAGTAGAAGAAGAAGCAGTAGAAGAAGAAGCAGTAGAAGCAGAAGAAGAAGCAGTAGAAGCAGAAGAAGAAGCAGTAGAAGCAGAAGAAGAAGCAGTAGAAGAAGAAGAAGAAGCAGTAGAAGAAGAAGCTGAAGAAGAAGCTGTAGAAGAAGAAGCAGTAGAAGAAGAAGAAGCTGTAGAAGAAGAAGAAGCTGTAGAAGAAGAAGAAGCTGTAGAAGAAGTAGAAGAAGAAGTAGAAGAAGAAGTAGAAGAAGAAGCAGAAGAAGAAGTAGAAGAAGAAGCAGAAGAAGAAGTAGAAGAAGAAGCAGAAGAAGAAGCAGAAGAAGAAGCAGAAGAAGAAGCTGAAGCTGTAGAAGAAGCTGAAGCTGTAGAAGAAGAAGAAGCTGTAGAAGAAGAAGAAGCTGTAGAAGAAGAAGAAGAAGAAGAAGCTGTAGAAGAAGAAGAAGAAGAAGCTGTAAAAGAAGAAGAAAAAGCTGTAGAAGAAGAAGAAGAAGAAGCTGTAGAAGAAGAAGAAGCTGTAGAAGAAGAAGAAGAAGAAGCTGTAGAAGAAGAAGAAGCTGTAGAAGCTGTAGAAGAAGAAGAAGCTGTAGAAGCTGTAGAAGAAGAAGAAGCTGTGGAAGCTGTAGAAGAAGAAGAAGCTGT
>NW_028318136.1:1290000-1367500 GCF_062004578.1 Staurois parvus
GTAGAAGAAGAAGCTGTAGAAGAAGAAGAAGAAGCTGTAGAAGAAGAAGAAGCCGTAGAAGAAGTAGAAGCCGTAGAAGAAGTAGAAGCTGTAGAAGAAGAAGCTGAAGAAGAAGAAGAAGAAGCAGTAGAAGAAGAAGAAGAAGCAGTAAAAGAAGAAGAAGCAGTAGAAGAAGAAGCAGTAGAAGAAGAAGAAGCTGTAGAAGAAGAAGAAGAAGAAGCTGTAGAAGAAGAAGCTGAAGAAGCTGAAGAGGAAGATGCTGAAGAAGCTGAAGAAGCAGAAGAAGAAGAAGCAGAAGAAGAAGAAGCTGAAGAAGCTGAAGAAGAAGAAGCTGTAGAAGAAGCTGAAGAAGCAGAAGAAGAAGCAGAAGAAGAAGCTGTAGAAGAAGCAGAAGAAGCTGAAGAAGAAGAAGAAGAAGCTGTAGAAGAAGCAGAAGAAGAAGCTGTAGAAGAAGAAGAAGCTGTAGAAGAAGAAGAAGCTGTAGAAGCTGTAGAAGAAGAAGAAGAAGAAGAAGAAGAAGAAGAAGCAGTAGAAGAAGAAGAAGAAGAAGCAGTAGAAGAAGAAGCAGTAGAAGAAGAAGAAGAAGAAGCAGTAGAAGAAGAAGAAGAAGCAGTAGAAGAAGAAGAAGAAGAAGAAGCAGTAGAAGAAGAAGAAGAAGAAGCAGTAGAAGAAGAAGAAGAAGAAGCAGTAGAAGAAGAAGAAGAAGAAGCAGTAGAAGAAGAAGAAGAAGAAGCAGTAAAAGAAGAAGAAGAAGCAGTAGAAGAAGAAGAAGAAGAAGAAGCAGTAGAAGAAGAAGAAGAAGAAGCAGTAGAAGAAGAAGAAGCAGTAGAAGAAGAAGAAGAAGAAGCAGTAGAAGAAGAAGAAGAAGCAGCAGTAGAAGAAGAAGAAGCAGCAGTAGAAGAAGAAGAAGCAGCAGTAGAAGAAGAAGAAGCAGCAGTAGAAGAAGAAGAAGAAGCAGTAGAAGAAGAAGAAGAAGCAGTAGAAGAAGAAGAAGAAGCAGTAGAAGCAGAAGAAGAAGCAGTAGAAGCAGAAGAAGAAGCAGTAGAAGAAGAAGAAGAAGCAGTAGAAGAAGAAGAAGCAGTAGAAGAAGCAGTAGAAGCAGAAGAAGAAGCAGTAGAAGAAGAAGAAGAAGAAGCAGTAGAAGCAGAAGAAGAAGCAGTAGAAGCAGAAGAAGAAGCAGTAGAAGCAGTAGAAGAAGCTGTAGAAGAAGAAGCAGTAGAAGAAGCTGTAGAAGAAGAAGCAGTAGAA
This sequence comes from Staurois parvus, assembly GCF_062004578.1. Classification (NCBI taxonomy): domain Eukaryota; kingdom Metazoa; phylum Chordata; class Amphibia; order Anura; family Ranidae; genus Staurois; species Staurois parvus. The sequence goes on from NW_028318136.1 coordinate 1,291,249, forward strand.
GAAGAAGAAGAAGCAGTAGAAGAAGAAGAAGAAGCAGTAGAAGAAGAAGAAGCTGTAGAAGAAGTAGAAGAAGAAGCAGAAGAAGAAGCTGAAGCTGTAGAAGAAGAAGCAGAAGCTGTAGAAGAAGAAGAAGCAGAAGAAGAAGAAGCAGTAGAAGAAGAAGAAGAAGCAGTAGAAGAAGAAGAAGAAGCAGTAGAAGAAGAAGAAGCTGTAGAAGAAGAAGAAGCTGTAGAAGAAGAAGAAGCTGTAGAAGAAGAAGAAGAAGAAGCTGTAGAAGAAGAAGAAGAAGCTGTAGAAGAAGAAGAAGAAGCTGAAGAAGAAGAAGCTGAAGAAGAAGAAGAAGCTGTAGAAGCTGTAGAAGAAGAAGAAGCTGTAGAAGAAGAAGAAGCTGTAGAAGAAGAAGAAGAAGCTGAAGAAGAAAAAGAAGAAGCTGAAGAAGAAGAAGAAGAAGCTGTAGAAGAAGAAGAAGAAGCTGTAGAAGAAGAAGAAGAAGCTGTAGAAGAAGAAGAAGCTGTAGAAGAAGAAGAAGAAGAAGAAGAAGAAGCTGTAGAAGCTGTAGAAGAAGAAGAAGAAGAAGAAGAAGAAGAAGCTGTAGAAGAAGAAGAAGCTGTAGAAGAAGAAGAAGCTGTAGAAGAAGAAGAAGCTGTAGAAGAAGAAGAAGCAGAAGCTGTAGAAGAAGAAGAAGAAGAAGCTGTAGAAGAAGAAGAAGAAGAAGCTGTAGAAAAAGAAGAAGAAGCTGTAGAAGAAGAAGAAGAAGCTGAAGAAGAAGAAGCTGAAGAAGAAGAAGAAGCTGTAGAAGCTGTAGAAGAAGAAGAAGCTGTAGAAGAAGAAGAAGCTGTAGAAGAAGAAGAAGAAGCTGAAGAAGAAAAAGAAGAAGCTGAAGAAGAAGAAGAAGAAGCTGTAGAAGAAGAAGAAGAAGCTGTAGAAGAAGAAGAAGAAGCTGTAGAAGAAGAAGAAGCTGTAGAAGAAGAAGAAGAAGAAGAAGAAGAAGAAGAAGAAGAAGCTGTATAAGCTGTAGAAGAAGAAGAAGAAGAAGAAGAAGAAGAAGCTGTAGAAGAAGAAGAAGCTGTAGAAGAAGAAGAAGCTGTAGAAGAAGAAGAAGCTGTAGAAGAAGAAGAAGCTGTAGAAGAAGAAGAAGAAGAAGAAGAAGAAGAAGAAGCTGTAGAAGAAGAAGAAGCTGTAGAAGAAGAAGCTGTAGAAGAAGAAGAAGAAGAAGCTGTAGAAGAAGAAGAAGAAGAAGCTGTAGAAGAAGAAGAAGAAGAAGCTGTAGAAGAAGCAGTAGAAGAAGAAGCAGAAGCTGTAGAAGAAGAAGAAGAAGAAGAAGCTGAAGAAGAAGAAGAAGCTGAAGAAGAAGAAGCAGAAGCTGTAGAAGAAGAAGCAGAAGCTGTAGAAGAAGAAGCAGAAGCTGTAGAAGAAGAAGAAGCTGTAGAAGAAGAAGAAGAAGAAGAAGAAGCAGTAGAAGAAGAAGAAGAAGCTGTAGAAGAAGAAGAAGAAGAAGCTGTAGAAGAAGCTGTAGAAGCTGTAGAAGAAGAAGAAGCTGTAGAAGAAGAAGAAGCTGTAGAAGAAGAAGAAGCTGTAGAAGAAGAAGAAGAAGAAGAAGAAGAAGAAGAAGCTGAAGAAGAAGCTGTAGAAGAAGAAGAAGTTGAAGAAGAAGAAGAAGCTGAAGCTGAAGAAGAAGAAGAAGAAGAAGAAGAAGAAGAAGCTGAAGAAGCTGTAGAAGCTGTAGAAGAAGCAGAAGAAGAAGCTGTAGAAGAAGCAGAAGAAGCTGAAGAAGAAGAAGAAGAAGAAGAAGAAGCTGAAGAAGAAGCTGAAGAAGAAGCTGTAGAAGAAGAAGAAGAAGCTGTAGAAGAAGAAGCTGAAGAAGAAGCTGTAGAAGAAGAAGAAGAAGCTGTAGAAGAAGAAGCTGTAGAAGAAGAAGCTGTAGAAGAAGAAGCTGTAGAAGAAGAAGAAGAAGAAGAAGCTGTAGAAGAAGAAGAAGAAGCTGTAGAAGAAGAAGAAGCTGTAGAAGAAGAAGCTGTAGAAAAAGAAGAAGAAGCTGTAGAAGAAGAAGAAGCTGTAGAAGAAGAAGCTGTAGAAGAAGAAGAAGCTGTAGAAGAAGAAGAAGAAGAAGAAGAAGAAGCTGTAGAAGAAGAAGACGAAGAAGAAGAAGCTGTAGAAGAAGAAGAAGAAGAAGCTGTAGAAGAAGAAGAAGAAGAAGAAGAAGCTGTAGAAGAAGAAGAAGAAGAAGAAGAAGAAGCTGTAGAAGAAGAAGAAGCTGTAGAAGAAGAAGAAGAAGAAGAAGCTGTAGAAGAAGAAGAAGAAGAAGAAGCTGTAGAAGAAGAAGAAGAAGAAGAAGCTGTAGAAGAAGAAGAAGAAGAAGAAGAAGCTGTAGAAGAAGAAGAAGAAGAAGAAGAAGCTGTAGAAGAAGAAGAAGAAGAAGCTGTAGAAGAAGAAGAAGCCGTATAAGAAGAAGAAGAAGCCGTAGAAGAAGAAGAAGCCGTAGAAGAAGAAGAAGTCGTAGAAGAAGAAGAAGCCGTAGAAGAAGAAGAAGCCGTAGAAGAAGTAGAAGCCGTAGAAGAAGTAGAAGCCGTAGAAGAAGTAGAAGCCGTAGAAGAAAAAGCTGAAGAAGCAGAAGAAGAAGAAGCAGAAGAAGAAGAAGAAGCTGTAGAAGAAGAAGAAGCTGTAGAAGAAGAAGAAGCAGTAAAAGAAGAAGAAGCAGTAAAAGAAGAAGCAGTAGAAGAAGAAGAAGCTGTAGAAGAAGAAGAAGAAGAAGCTGTAGAAGAAGAAGCTGAAGAAGCTGAAGAGGAAGATGCTGAAGAAGCTGAAGAAGCAGAAGAAAAAGAAGCTGAAGAAGCTGAAGAAGAAGAAGAAGCTGAAGAAGCTGAAGAAGAAGAAGAAGAAGCTGTAGAAGAAGCAGAAGAAGAAGCTGTAGAAGAAGCAGAAGAAGCTGAAGAAGAAGAAGAAGCTGTAGAAGAAGAAGAAGCTGTAGAAGAAGAAGAAGCTGTAGAAGCTGTAGAAGCTGTAGAAGAAGAAGAAGAAGCTGTAGAAGCTGTAGAAGAAGAAGCTGTAGAAGCTGTAGAAGAAGAAGCAGTAGAAGAAGCTGTAGAAGAAGAAGCTGTAGAAGAAGCTGTAGAAGAAGAAGCTGTAGAAGAAGAAGCTGTAGAAGAAGCTGTAGAAGAAGAAGAAGAAGCAGTAGAAGAAGAAGAAGAAGAAGCAGTAGAAGAAGAAGAAGAAGAAGCAGTAGAAGAAGAAGAAGAAGCAGTAGAAGAAGAAGAAGAAGAAGAAGCAGTAGAAGAAGAAGAAGAAGCAGTAGAAGAAGAAGAAGAAGCAGTAGAAGAAGAAGAAGAAGCAGCAGTAGAAGAAGAAGCAGCAGTAGAAGAAGAAGAAGCAGCAGTAGAAGAAGAAGAAGAAGCAGTAGAAGAAGAAGAAGAAGCAGAAGAAGAAGAAGAAGCAGCAGTAGAAGCAGAAGAAGAAGCAGTAGAAGAAGAAGAAGAAGCAGTAGAAGCAGAAGAAGAAGCAGTAGAAGCAGAAGAAGAAGCAGTAGAAGCAGAAGAAGAAGCAGTAGAAGAAGAAGAAGAAGCAGTAGAAGCAGAAGAAGAAGCAGTAGAAGCAGAAGAAGAAGCAGTAGAAGCAGTAGAAGAAGCTGTAGAAGAAGAAGCAGTAGAAGAAGAAGAAGAAGCAGTAGAAGAAGAAGAAGAAGCAGTAGAAGAAGAAGCAGTAGAAGAAGAAGAAGCTGTAGAAGAAGAAGCAGAAGAAGAAGCAGAAGAAGAAGCTGAAGCTGTAGAAGAAGAAGAAGCTGTAGAAGAAGAAGAAGCAGAAGAAGAAGAAGCAGTAGAAGAAGAAGAAGCAGTAGAAGAAGAAGAAGCTGTAGAAGAAGAAGAAGCTGTAGAAGAAGAAGAAGCTGTAGAAGAAGAAGAAGAAGAAGAAGCTGTAGAAGAAGAAGAAGAAGAAGAAGCTGTAGAAGAAGAAGAAGAAGAAGCTGTAGAAGAAGAAGAAGAAGCTGAAGAAGAAGCTGTAGAAGAAGAAGAAGAAGCTGAAGAAGAAGAAGAAGAAGCTGTAGAAGAAGAAGAAGAAGCTGTAGAAGAAGAAGAAGAAGCTGTAGAAGAAGAAGAAGCTGTAGAAGCTGTAGAAGCTGTAGAAGAAGAAGAAGAAGCTGTAGAAGCTGTAGAAGAAGAAGCTGTAGAAGCTGTAGAAGAAGAAGAGGCAGTAGAAGAAGCTGTAGAAGAAGCAGTAGAAGAAGCTGTAGAAGAAGAAGCTGTAGAAGAAGAAGCTGTAGAAGAAGCTGTAGAAGAAGAAGAAGAAGCAGTAGAAGAAGAAGAAGAAGCAGTAGAAGAAGAAGAAGAAGAAGCAGTAGAAGAAGAAGAAGAAGAAGCAGTAGAAGAAGAAGAAGAAAAAGAAGAAGCTGTAGAAGAAGAAGAAGAAGAAGAAGCTGTAGAAGAAGAAGAAGAAGCTGTAGAAGAAGCAGTAGAAGAAGAAGAAGAAGCTGTAGAAGAAGCTGTAGAAGCTGTAGAAGAAGAAGAAGCTGTAGAAGAAGAAGAAGCTGTAGAAGAAGAAGAAGCTGTAGAAGCTGAAGAAGAAGAAGCTGAAGAAGAAGAAGAAGAAGAAGAAGCTGTAGAAGAAGCAGAAGAAGAAGCTGTAGAAGAAGCAGAAGAAGCTGAAGAAGAAGAAGAAGAAGAAGAAGAAGAAGCTGTAGAAGAAGCAGAAGAAGAAGAAGCTGTAGAAGAAGAAGAAGCAGAAGCTGTAGAAGAAGAAGAAGCAGAAGCTGTAGAAGAAGAAGAAGCAGAAGCTGTAGAAGAAGAAGAAGAAGAAGCTGTAGAAGAAGAAGAAGAAGCAGTAGAAGAAGTAGAAGAAGAAGCAGAAGAAGAAGCAGAAGAAGAAGCAGAAGAAGAAGCTGAAGCTGTAGAAGAAGAAGAAGCTGTAGAAGAAGAAGAAGCAGAAGAAGAAGAAGAAGCTGTAGAAGAAGAAGAAGAAGCTGTAGAAGAAGAAGAAGAAGCTGTAGAAGAAGAAGAAGAAGCTGTAGAAGAAGAAGAAGAAGAAGCTGTAGAAGAAGAAGAAGAAGAAGCTGTAGAAGAAGAAGAAGAAGAAGCTGTAGAAGAAGAAGAAGAAGAAGAAGCTGTAGAAGAAGAAGAAGAAGAAGAAGCTGTAGAAGAAGAAGAAGAAGAAGAAGAAGCTGTAGAAGAAGAAGAAGAAGAAGAAGAAGCTGTAGAAGAAGAAGAAGAAGAAGAAGAAGAAGCTGTAGAAGAAGAAGAAGAAGCTGTAGAAGAAGAAGAAGCTGTAGAAAAAGAAGAAGAAGAAGCAGTAGAAGAAGAAGAAGAAGAAGCAGTAGAAGAAGAAGCAGTAGAAGAAGAAGAAGAAGAAGCAGTAGAAGAAGAAGAAGAAGCAGTAGAAGAAGAAGAAGAAGAAGAAGCAGTAGAAGAAGAAGAAGAAGAAGCAGTAGAAGAAGAAGAAGAAGAAGCAGTAGAAGAAGAAGAAGAAGAAGCAGTAGAAGAAGAAGAAGAAGAAGCAGTAAAAGAAGAAGAAGAAGCAGTAGAAGAAGAAGAAGAAGAAGAAGCAGTAGAAGAAGAAGAAGAAGAAGCAGTAGAAGAAGAAGAAGCAGTAGAAGAAGAAGAAGAAGAAGCAGTAGAAGAAGAAGAAGAAGCAGCAGTAGAAGAAGAAGAAGCAGCAGTAGAAGAAGAAGAAGCAGCAGTAGAAGAAGAAGAAGCAGCAGTAGAAGAAGAAGAAGAAGCAGTAGAAGAAGAAGAAGAAGCAGTAGAAGAAGAAGAAGAAGCAGTAGAAGCAGAAGAAGAAGCAGTAGAAGCAGAAGAAGAAGCAGTAGAAGAAGAAGAAGAAGCAGTAGAAGAAGAAGAAGCAGTAGAAGAAGCAGTAGAAGCAGAAGAAGAAGCAGTAGAAGAAGAAGAAGAAGAAGCAGTAGAAGCAGAAGAAGAAGCAGTAGAAGCAGAAGAAGAAGCAGTAGAAGCAGTAGAAGAAGCTGTAGAAGAAGAAGCAGTAGAAGAAGCTGTAGAAGAAGAAGCAGTAGAAGAAGAAGAAGAAGCAGTAGAAGAAGAAGAAGAAGCAGTAGAAGAAGAAGAAGCTGTAGAAGAAGTAGAAGAAGAAGCAGAAGAAGAAGCTGAAGCTGTAGAAGAAGAAGCAGAAGCTGTAGAAGAAGAAGAAGCAGAAGAAGAAGAAGCAGTAGAAGAAGAAGAAGAAGCAGTAGAAGAAGAAGAAGAAGCAGTAGAAGAAGAAGAAGCTGTAGAAGAAGAAGAAGCTGTAGAAGAAGAAGAAGCTGTAGAAGAAGAAGAAGAAGAAGCTGTAGAAGAAGAAGAAGAAGCTGTAGAAGAAGAAGAAGAAGCTGAAGAAGAAGAAGCTGAAGAAGAAGAAGAAGCTGTAGAAGCTGTAGAAGAAGAAGAAGCTGTAGAAGAAGAAGAAGCTGTAGAAGAAGAAGAAGAAGCTGAAGAAGAAAAAGAAGAAGCTGAAGAAGAAGAAGAAGAAGCTGTAGAAGAAGAAGAAGAAGCTGTAGAAGAAGAAGAAGAAGCTGTAGAAGAAGAAGAAGCTGTAGAAGAAGAAGAAGAAGAAGAAGAAGCTGTAGAAGCTGTAGAAGAAGAAGAAGAAGAAGAAGAAGAAGAAGCTGTAGAAGAAGAAGAAGCTGTAGAAGAAGAAGAAGCTGTAGAAGAAGAAGAAGCTGTAGAAGAAGAAGAAGCAGAAGCTGTAGAAGAAGAAGAAGAAGAAGCTGTAGAAGAAGAAGAAGAAGAAGCTGTAGAAAAAGAAGAAGAAGCTGTAGAAGAAGAAGAAGAAGCTGAAGAAGAAGAAGCTGAAGAAGAAGAAGAAGCTGTAGAAGCTGTAGAAGAAGAAGAAGCTGTAGAAGAAGAAGAAGCTGTAGAAGAAGAAGAAGAAGCTGAAGAAGAAAAAGAAGAAGCTGAAGAAGAAGAAGAAGAAGCTGTAGAAGAAGAAGAAGAAGCTGTAGAAGAAGAAGAAGAAGCTGTAGAAGAAGAAGAAGCTGTAGAAGAAGAAGAAGAAGAAGAAGAAGAAGAAGAAGAAGCTGTATAAGCTGTAGAAGAAGAAGAAGAAGAAGAAGAAGAAGAAGCTGTAGAAGAAGAAGAAGCTGTAGAAGAAGAAGAAGCTGTAGAAGAAGAAGAAGCTGTAGAAGAAGAAGAAGCTGTAGAAGAAGAAGAAGCTGTAGAAGAAGAAGAAGAAGAAGAAGAAGAAGAAGAAGCTGTAGAAGAAGAAGAAGCTGTAGAAGAAGAAGCTGTAGAAGAAGAAGAAGAAGAAGCTGTAGAAGAAGAAGAAGAAGAAGCTGTAGAAGAAGAAGAAGAAGAAGCTGTAGAAGAAGCAGTAGAAGAAGAAGCAGAAGCTGTAGAAGAAGAAGAAGAAGAAGAAGCTGAAGAAGAAGAAGAAGCTGAAGAAGAAGAAGCAGAAGCTGTAGAAGAAGAAGCAGAAGCTGTAGAAGAAGAAGCAGAAGCTGTAGAAGAAGAAGAAGCTGTAGAAGAAGAAGAAGAAGAAGAAGAAGCAGTAGAAGAAGAAGAAGAAGCTGTAGAAGAAGAAGAAGAAGAAGCTGTAGAAGAAGCTGTAGAAGCTGTAGAAGAAGAAGAAGCTGTAGAAGAAGAAGAAGCTGTAGAAGAAGAAGAAGCTGTAGAAGAAGAAGAAGAAGAAGAAGAAGAAGAAGAAGCTGAAGAAGAAGCTGTAGAAGAAGAAGAAGTTGAAGAAGAAGAAGAAGCTGAAGCTGAAGAAGAAGAAGAAGAAGAAGAAGAAGAAGAAGCTGAAGAAGCTGTAGAAGCTGTAGAAGAAGCAGAAGAAGAAGCTGTAGAAGAAGCAGAAGAAGCTGAAGAAGAAGAAGAAGAAGAAGAAGAAGCTGAAGAAGAAGCTGAAGAAGAAGCTGTAGAAGAAGAAGAAGAAGCTGTAGAAGAAGAAGCTGAAGAAGAAGCTGTAGAAGAAGAAGAAGAAGCTGTAGAAGAAGAAGCTGTAGAAGAAGAAGCTGTAGAAGAAGAAGCTGTAGAAGAAGAAGAAGAAGAAGAAGCTGTAGAAGAAGAAGAAGAAGCTGTAGAAGAAGAAGAAGCTGTAGAAGAAGAAGCTGTAGAAAAAGAAGAAGAAGCTGTAGAAGAAGAAGAAGCTGTAGAAGAAGAAGCTGTAGAAGAAGAAGAAGCTGTAGAAGAAGAAGAAGAAGAAGAAGAAGAAGCTGTAGAAGAAGAAGACGAAGAAGAAGAAGCTGTAGAAGAAGAAGAAGAAGAAGCTGTAGAAGAAGAAGAAGAAGAAGAAGAAGCTGTAGAAGAAGAAGAAGAAGAAGAAGAAGAAGCTGTAGAAGAAGAAGAAGCTGTAGAAGAAGAAGAAGAAGAAGAAGCTGTAGAAGAAGAAGAAGAAGAAGAAGCTGTAGAAGAAGAAGAAGAAGAAGAAGCTGTAGAAGAAGAAGAAGAAGAAGAAGAAGCTGTAGAAGAAGAAGAAGAAGAAGAAGAAGCTGTAGAAGAAGAAGAAGAAGAAGCTGTAGAAGAAGAAGAAGCCGTATAAGAAGAAGAAGAAGCCGTAGAAGAAGAAGAAGCCGTAGAAGAAGAAGAAGTCGTAGAAGAAGAAGAAGCTGTAGAAGAAGAAGAAGCCGTAGAAGAAGTAGAAGCCGTAGAAGAAGTAGAAGCCGTAGAAGAAGTAGAAGCCGTAGAAGAAAAAGCTGAAGAAGCAGAAGAAGAAGAAGCAGAAGAAGAAGAAGAAGCTGTAGAAGAAGAAGAAGCTGTAGAAGAAGAAGAAGCAGTAAAAGAAGAAGAAGCAGTAAAAGAAGAAGCAGTAGAAGAAGAAGAAGCTGTAGAAGAAGAAGAAGAAGAAGCTGTAGAAGAAGAAGCTGAAGAAGCTGAAGAGGAAGATGCTGAAGAAGCTGAAGAAGCAGAAGAAAAAGAAGCTGAAGAAGCTGAAGAAGAAGAAGAAGCTGAAGAAGCTGAAGAAGAAGAAGAAGAAGCTGTAGAAGAAGCAGAAGAAGAAGCTGTAGAAGAAGCAGAAGAAGCTGAAGAAGAAGAAGAAGCTGTAGAAGAAGAAGAAGCTGTAGAAGAAGAAGAAGCTGTAGAAGCTGTAGAAGCTGTAGAAGAAGAAGAAGAAGCTGTAGAAGCTGTAGAAGAAGAAGCTGTAGAAGCTGTAGAAGAAGAAGCAGTAGAAGAAGCTGTAGAAGAAGAAGCTGTAGAAGAAGCTGTAGAAGAAGAAGCTGTAGAAGAAGAAGCTGTAGAAGAAGCTGTAGAAGAAGAAGAAGAAGCAGTAGAAGAAGAAGAAGAAGAAGCAGTAGAAGAAGAAGAAGAAGCAGTAGAAGAAGAAGAAGAAGAAGAAGCAGTAGAAGAAGAAGAAGAAAAAGAAGAAGCAGTAGAAGAAGAAGAAGAAGCAGTAGAAGAAGAAGAAGAAGCAGTAGAAGAAGAAGAAGAAGCAGCAGTAGAAGAAGAAGCAGCAGTAGAAGAAGAAGAAGCAGCAGTAGAAGAAGAAGAAGAAGCAGTAGAAGAAGAAGAAGAAGCAGAAGAAGAAGAAGAAGCAGCAGTAGAAGCAGAAGAAGAAGCAGTAGAAGAAGAAGAAGAAGCAGTAGAAGCAGAAGAAGAAGCAGTAGAAGCAGAAGAAGAAGCAGTAGAAGCAGAAGAAGAAGCAGTAGAAGAAGAAGAAGAAGCAGTAGAAGCAGAAGAAGAAGCAGTAGAAGCAGAAGAAGAAGCAGTAGAAGCAGTAGAAGAAGCTGTAGAAGAAGAAGCAGTAGAAGAAGAAGAAGAAGCAGTAGAAGAAGAAGAAGAAGCAGTAGAAGAAGAAGCAGTAGAAGAAGAAGAAGCTGTAGAAGAAGAAGCAGAAGAAGAAGCAGAAGAAGAAGCTGAAGCTGTAGAAGAAGAAGAAGCTGTAGAAGAAGAAGAAGCAGAAGAAGAAGAAGCAGTAGAAGAAGAAGAAGCAGTAGAAGAAGAAGAAGCTGTAGAAGAAGAAGAAGCTGTAGAAGAAGAAGAAGCTGTAGAAGAAGAAGAAGAAGAAGAAGCTGTAGAAGAAGAAGAAGAAGAAGAAGCTGTAGAAGAAGAAGAAGAAGAAGCTGTAGAAGAAGAAGAAGAAGCTGAAGAAGAAGCTGTAGAAGAAGAAGAAGAAGCTGAAGAAGAAGAAGAAGAAGCTGTAGAAGAAGAAGAAGAAGCTGTAGAAGAAGAAGAAGAAGCTGTAGAAGAAGAAGAAGCTGTAGAAGCTGTAGAAGCTGTAGAAGAAGAAGAAGAAGCTGTAGAAGCTGTAGAAGAAGAAGCTGTAGAAGCTGTAGAAGAAGAAGAGGCAGTAGAAGAAGCTGTAGAAGAAGCAGTAGAAGAAGCTGTAGAAGAAGAAGCTGTAGAAGAAGAAGCTGTAGAAGAAGAAGCTGTAGAAGAAGCTGTAGAAGAAGAAGAAGAAGCAGTAGAAGAAGAAGAAGAAGCAGTAGAAGAAGAAGAAGAAGAAGCAGTAGAAGAAGAAGAAGAAGAAGCAGTAGAAGAAGAAGAAGAAAAAGAAGAAGCTGTAGAAGAAGAAGAAGAAGAAGAAGCTGTAGAAGAAGAAGAAGAAGCTGTAGAAGAAGCAGTAGAAGAAGAAGAAGAAGCTGTAGAAGAAGCTGTAGAAGCTGTAGAAGAAGAAGAAGCTGTAGAAGAAGAAGAAGCTGTAGAAGAAGAAGAAGCTGTAGAAGCTGAAGAAGAAGAAGCTGAAGAAGAAGAAGAAGAAGAAGAAGCTGTAGAAGAAGCAGAAGAAGAAGCTGTAGAAGAAGCAGAAGAAGCTGAAGAAGAAGAAGAAGAAGAAGAAGAAGAAGCTGTAGAAGAAGCAGAAGAAGAAGAAGCTGTAGAAGAAGAAGAAGCAGAAGCTGTAGAAGAAGAAGAAGCAGAAGCTGTAGAAGAAGAAGAAGCAGAAGCTGTAGAAGAAGAAGAAGAAGAAGCTGTAGAAGAAGAAGAAGAAGCAGTAGAAGAAGTAGAAGAAGAAGCAGAAGAAGAAGCAGAAGAAGAAGCAGAAGAAGAAGCTGAAGCTGTAGAAGAAGAAGAAGCTGTAGAAGAAGAAGAAGCAGAAGAAGAAGAAGAAGCTGTAGAAGAAGAAGAAGAAGCTGTAGAAGAAGAAGAAGCTGTAGAAGAAGAAGAAGAAGCTGTAGAAGAAGAAGAAGAAGAAGCTGTAGAAGAAGAAGAAGAAGAAGCTGTAGAAGAAGAAGAAGAAGAAGCTGTAGAAGAAGAAGAAGAAGAAGCTGTAGAAGAAGAAGAAGAAGAAGAAGCTGTAGAAGAAGAAGAAGAAGAAGAAGCTGTAGAAGAAGAAGAAGAAGAAGAAGAAGCTGTAGAAGAAGAAGAAGAAGAAGAAGAAGCTGTAGAAGAAGAAGAAGAAGCTGTAGAAGAAGAAGAAGAAGCTGTAGAAGAAGAAGAAGCTGTAGAAAAAGAAGAAGAAGAAGCTGTAGAAGAAGAAGAAGAAGAAGAAGCTGTAGAAGCTGTAGAAGAAGAAGAAGCTGTAGAAGAAGAAGAAGAAGCTGTAGAAGCTGTAGAAGAAGAAGAAGAAGCTGTAGAAGCTGTAGAAGAAGAAGAAGAAGCTGTAGAAGAAGAAGAAGCTGAAGAAGAAGCTGAAGAAGAAGAAGAAGAAGCTGTAGAAGAAGAAGAAGCTGTAGAAGAAGAAGAAGCTGTAGAAGAAGAAGAAGAAGAAGCTGTAGAAGAAGAAGAAGCTGTAGAAGAAGAAGAAGAAGAAGCTGTAGAAGCTGTAGAAGAAGAAGAAGCTGTAGAAGAAGAAGAAGCTGTAGAAGAAGAAGAAGAAGCTGTAGAAGAAGAAGAAGAAGCTGAAGAAGAAGAAGAAGAAGCTGTAGAAGAAGAAGAAGCTGTAGAAGAAGAAGAAGAAGCTGTAGAAGAAGAAGAAGAAGTAGAAGAAGAAGAAGAAGAAGCAGTAGAAGAAGAAGAAGAAGCTGTAGAAGAAGAAGAAGAAGCTGTAGAAGAAGAAGAAGAAGCTGTAGAAGAAGAAGAAGAAGAAGAAGAAGAAGCTGTAGAAGAAGAAGAAGAAGCTGTAGAAGAAGAAGAAGCTGTAGAAGCTGTAGAAGAAGAAGAAGCTGTAGAAGAAGAAGAAGAAGAAGCTGTAGAAGAAGAAGAAGAAGCTGTAGAAGAAGAAGAAGAAGAAGCTGAAGAAGAAGAAGAAGCTGTAGAAGAAGAAGAAGAAGAAGAAGCTGTAGAAGAAGAAGAAGAAGAAGAAGAAGCTGTAGAAGAAGAAGAAGAAGAAGAAGAAGCTGTAGAAGAAGAAGAAGAAGCTGTAGAAGAAGCTGTAGAAGAAGAAGAAGAAGAAGCTGTAGAAGAAGAAGGAGAAGAAGCTGTAGAAGAAGAAGAAGAAGAAGAAGAAGAAGAAGAAGAAGAAGAAGCTGTAGAAGAAGAAGAAGAAGAAGCTGTAGAAGAAGAAGAAGAAGAAGAAGCTGTAGAAGAAGAAGAAGAAGCTGTAGAAGAAGCTGTAGAAGAAGAAGAAGAAGAAGCTGTAGAAGAAGCTGTAGAAGAAGAAGAAGCTGTAGAAGAAGCTGTAGAAGAAGAAGAAGCTGTAGAAGAAGAAGCTGTAGAAGAAGAAGAAGAAGCTGTAGAAGAAGAAGAAGAAGCTGTAGAAGAAGAAGAAGAAGAAGAAGAAGCTGAAGAAGCTGTAGAAGAAGAAGAAGAAGAAGAAGAAGCTGAAGCAGAAGAAGAAGAAGAAGAAGAAGCTGAAGCAGAAGAAGAAGAAGCAGAAGCAGAAGAAGAAGAAGCAGAAGCAGAAGCAGAAGAAGAAGAAGAAGCAGAAGCAGAAGCAGAAGAAGAAGAAGAAGAAGAAGCTGAAGCTGAAGCAGAAGAAGAAGAAGAAGAAGAAGAAGAAGAAGAAGCTGAAGCAGAAGAAGAAGCTGAAGCAGAAGAAGAAGCTGAAGCAGAAGAAGAAGCTGAAGCAGAAGAAGAAGAAGAAGAAGCTGTAGAAGAAGAAGCTGTAGAAGAAGAAGCTGTAGAAGAAGAAGCTGTAGAAGAAGAAGCTGTAGAAGAAGAAGCTGTAGAAGAAGAAGCTGTAGAAGAAGAAGAAGAAGAAGCTGAAGCTGAAGAAGCTGAAGCTGAAGAAGCTGAAGCTGAAGAAGAAGAAGCTGAAGCAGAAGAAGAAGAAGAAGAAGAAGAAGAAGAAGCTGAAGCAGAAGAAGAAGAAGCTGTAGAAGAAGCAGTAGAAGAAGAAGAAGAAGAAGCAGTAGAAGAAGAAGAAGAAGAAGCAGAAGCAGTAGAAGAAGAAGAAGCTGTAGAAGAAGCTGAAGAAGCTGTAGAAGAAGCTGAAGAAGCTGTAGAAGAAGCTGAAGAAGCTGTAGAAGAAGCTGAAGAAGCTGTAGAAGAAGCTGAAAAAGCTGTAGAAGAAGCTGAAGAAGCTGTAGAAGAAGCTGAAGAAGCTGTAGAAGAAGCTGAAGAAGCAGAAGAAGAAGAAGCAGAAGAAGCTGTAGAAGAAGAAGAAGAAGCTGTAGAAGAAGAAGAAGCTGTATAAGAAGAAGAAGAAGCTGTAGAAGAAGAAGAAGAAGCTGTAGAAGAAGAAGAAGCTGTAGAAGAAGAAGAAGCTGTAGAAGAAGAAGAAGAAGAAGCTGTAGAAGAAGAAGCTGTAGAAGAAGAAGCTGTAGAAGAAGAAGAAGAAGCTGTAGAAGAAGAATAAGAAGCTGTAGAAGAAGAAGCTGTAGAAGAAGAATAAGAAGCTGTAGAAGAAGAAGCTGTAGAAGAAGAAGAAGAAGCTGTAGAAGAAGAAGAAGAAGAAGAAGAAGAAGCTGTAGAAGAAGAAGCTGTAGAAGAAGAATAAGAAGCTGTAGAAGAAGAATAAGAAGCTGTAGAAGAAGAAGCTGTAGAAGAAGAAGCTGTAGAAGAAGAAGAAGAAGCTGTAGAAGCTGTAGAAGAAGAAGCTGTAGAAGCTGTAGAAGAAGAAGCTGAAAAAGAAGCTGTAGAAGAAGAAGCTGAAAAAGAAGCTGTAGAAGAAGAAGAAGAAGCTGTAGAACCTTCAGCGTTTCCTACAACGGCGCCACCTCCTCTTCCCTCCCCCTCTCTGTTGGGGTCCCCCAGGGCTCTGTCCTTGGACCCCTTCTCTTCTCCATCTACACCTCCTCCCTTGGCAAACTCATACACTCCCACGGCTTCAACTACCACCTCTATGCTGATGATACTCAAATCTACCTATCCACCCCTCACCTCACCCCCACATTCTCCGCCCGCATCACTCACCTCCTAAACGACATCTCTGACTGGATGTCGCTCCATTTCCTCAAACTCAACCTCTCCAAAACCGAGCTTCTCGTCTTTCCCCCTTCCCGTGCCCCCCCCCCCATCCTTTCCATCACTACCAACAACACCACCATCAATCCCGCCCAGCAAGCCAAGGTCCTTGGCGTCATTCTGGACTCAAACCTTTCCTTCCAACCTCATGTCAAATCACTCACAAACACATGCAGGCTCCACCTTCGCAACATCGCCAAAATACGCTCCTTCCTTACCCCAGACACCACTAAACTACTCGTTCACTCCCTGATTATCTCACGCCTTGACTACTGCAACTCCCTCCTCATCGGCCTACCCCAGTGCAAACTCTCCCCGCTTCAGACCATCCTGAACTCAGCTGCCAGACTCATCCACCTCACCAGCCGCTCCACCTCTGCCACCCCCCTCTGCCTCTCCCTCCACTGGCTCCCCATTGCCCAACGCATTAAATTCAAACTGCTCACTCTGACCTATAAAGCCATTCACAACACTGCCCCTAACTACCTCACCGACCTGATTCCCAAGTACCACCCTACCCGTACCCTTCGCTCTTCACAGGACCTCCTTCTATCTTGCTCCCTGGTCTCCTCCTCCCACGCACGACTGCAAGACTTCTCCAGGTCCTCCCCCATCCTCTGGAACTCACTACCCCAATCCATCAGACTGTCACCTTCCCTCCTCACCTTCAGGCGCTCCCTGAAAACCCACCTCTTCAGGGAAGCCTACCCCACCCTCACCTAACAGCCGCTGCCCTTCCCTCCTCCTACCACTCCATCCCCCACAGCCATTTCCTCCTGTACCTCTACCCCCTCCCTCCTAGATTGTAAGCTCGAAAGAGTAGGGCCCTCTTACCCCTTGTGTGCTGTTTGATGTTACTGTACTGTTTCATGTATTGTCCCCCCTCTATTGTACAGCGCTGAGCAAACCCTTTGGCGCTATATAAACTCGATAAATAAATAAATAAATAAATAGAAGAAGAAGCTGTAGAAGAAGAAGCTGAAGAAGAAGCTGTAGAAGAAGCTGTAGAAGAAGCTGTAGAAGAAGCTGTAGAAGAAGCTGAAGAAGCTGTAGAAGAAGCTGTAGAAGAAGCTGAAGAAGAAGCTGAAGAAGAAGCAGAAGAAGCTGTAGAAGAAGCTGTAGAAGAAGAGAAGCTGTAGAAGAAGAAGAAGCTGTAGAAGAAGAAGAAGCTGTAGAAGAAGAAGAAGCTGTAGAAGAAGAAGAAGCTGTAGAAGAAGAAGAAGCTGTAGAAGAAGCTGTAGAAGAAGAAGAAGAAGCTGTAGAAGAAGAAGAAGAAGCTGTAGAAGAAGAAGAAGCTGAAAAAGAAGAAGCTGAAGAAGAAGCTGAAGCAGAAGAAGAAGAAGAAGCAGAAGAAGAAGAAGAAGAAGAAGAAGCAGAAGAAGAAGAAGAAGAAGCAGAAGAAGAAGAAGAAGAAGAAAAGAAGAAGAAGAAGAAGAAGAGGCTGAAGCAGAAGAAGAGGCTGAAGCAGAAGAAGAAGAAGAAGAAGAAGAAGCTGAAGCAGAAGAAGAAGCTGAAGCAGAAGAAGAAGCTGAAGCAGAAGAAGCTGAAGCAGAAGAAGCTGAAGCAGAAGAAGAAGAAGAAGCTGTAGAAGAAGAAGAAGAAGCTGTAGAAGAAGAAGAAGAAGCTGTAGAAGAAGAAGAAGAAGCTGTAGAAGAAGAAGAAGAAGAAGCTGTAGAAGAAGAAGAAGAAGCTGTAGAAGAAGAAGAAGAAGAAGAAGAAGCTGTAGAAGAAGAAGAAGAAGAAGAAGCTGTAGAAGAAGCAGAAGCTGTAGAAGAAGAAGAAGAAGAAGAAGAAGAAGAAGAAGAAGAAGAAGCTGTAGAAGAAGAAGAAGAAGCTGTAGAAGAAGAAGAAGAAGCTGAAGAAGAAGAAGAAGCTGAAGAAGAAGAAGAAGCTGAAGAAGAAGAAGAAGAAGAAGAAGCTGTAGAAGAAGAAGAAGAGGCT
This sequence comes from Staurois parvus, assembly GCF_062004578.1. Taxonomy (NCBI): domain Eukaryota; kingdom Metazoa; phylum Chordata; class Amphibia; order Anura; family Ranidae; genus Staurois; species Staurois parvus. The sequence goes on from NW_028318136.1 coordinate 1,307,325, forward strand.
GAAGAAGAAGAAGCTGAAGAAGAAGAAGCTGAAGAAGAAGAAGCTGAAGAAGAAGAAGAAGAAGCTGAAGAAGAAGAAGAAGAAGAAGCTGAAGAAGAAGAAGAAGAAGAAGCTGAAGAAGAAGAAGAAGAAGAAGCTGAAGAAGAAGCTGAAGAAGAAGAAGAAGAAGAAGAAGCTGAAGAAGAAGCTGAAGAAGAAGAAGAAGAAGAAGAAGCTGAAGAAGAAGAAGAAGAAGAAGAAGCTGAAGAAGAAGCTGAAGAAGAAGAAGAAGAAGAAGAAGAAGCTGAAGAAGGAGAAGAAGAAGAAGAAGAAGAAGAAGAAGAAGAAGCTGAAGAAGAAGAAGCTGAAGAAGAAGAAGCTGAAGAAGAAGAAGCTGAAGAAGAAGAAGAAGAAGCTGAAGAAGAAGAAGAAGAAGCTGAAGAAGAAGAAGAAGAAGCTGAAGAAGGAGAAGAAGAAGCTGAAGAAGGAGAAGAAGAAGCTGAAGAAGCTGAAGAAGAAGAAGAAGCTGAAGAAGAAGAAGAAGCTGAAGAAGCTGAAGAAGAAGAAGAAGCTGAAGAAGAAGAAGAAGCTGAAGAAGAAGAAGAAGCTGAAGAAGAAGAAGAAGCTGTAGAAGAAGAAGAAGCTGTAGAAGAAGAAGAAGCTGTAGAAGAAGAAGAAGCTGTAGAAGAAGAAGAAGCTGAAGAAGAAGAAGAAGAAGCTGAAGAAGAAGAAGAAGAAGCAGAAGAAGAAGAAGAAGAAGCTGTAGAAGAAGAAGAAGCTGTAGAAGAAGAAGAAGCTGAAGAAGAAGAAGAAGCTGTAGAAGAAGAAGCTGAAGAAGAAGAAGAAGCAGAAGAAGAAGCAGAAGCAGAAGAAGAAGCAAAAGAAGAAGCAGAAGAAGAAGAAGAAGAAGCAGAAGAAGAAGAAGCTGTAGAAGAAGAAGAAGCTGTAGAAGAAGCAGAAGCTGTAGAAGAAGAAGAAGAAGAAGAAGAAGAAGTTGAAGAAGAAGTTGAAGAAGAAGTTGTAGAAGAAGAAGCTGTAGAAGAAGCTGTAGAAGAAGCTGTAGAAGAAGAAGAAGAAGAAGAAGAAGAAGAAGAAGAAGAAGAAGAAGAAGCTGAAGAAGAAGAAGAAGCTGTAGAAGAAGAAGAAGAAGCTGAAGAAGAAGAAGAAGAAGCTGAAGAAGAAGAAGAAGAAGAAGCTGAAGAAGAAGAAGAAGAAGCTGAAGAAGAAGAAGCTGAAGAAGAAGCTGAAGAAGAAGAAGAAGCTGAAGAAGAAGCTGAAGAAGAAGAAGCTGAAGAAGAAGAAGAAGCTGTAGAAGAAGAAGAAGCTGTAGAAGAAGAAGCTGTAGAAGAAGAAGAAGAAGCTGTAGAAGAAGAAGAAGCTGTAGAAGAAGAAGAAGAAGCTGTAGAAGAAGAAGAAGCTGTAGAAGAAGAAGAAGAAGAAGAAGAAGCTGTAGAAGAAGAAGAAGCTGTAGAAGAAGAAGAAGCTGAAGAAGCTGTAGAAGAAGAAGAAGCTGTAGAAGAAGAAGAAGCTGAAGAAGAAGAAGAAGCTGAAGAAGAAGAAGAAGCTGAAGAAGAAGAAGAAGCTGTAGAAGAAGAAGCTGAAGAAGCAGAAGAAGCAGAAGAAGAAGCAGAAGCTGTAGAAGAAGAAGAAGAAGAAGCTGTAGAAGAAGAAGCTGAAGAAGAAGAAGAAGAAGAAGCTGTAGAAGAAGAAGAAGCTGAAGAAGAAGAAGAAGCTGAAGAAGAAGCAGAAGCTGTAGAGGAAGCTGAAGAAGAAGAAGCTGTAGAAGAAGCTGAAGAAGAAGAAGCAGTAGAAGAAGCTGAAGAAGAAGAAGAAGCTGTAGAAGAAGAAGAAGCAGAAGCTGTAGAAGAAGCAGAAGCTGTAGAAGAAGCAGAAGAAGAAGCAGAAGAAGAAGAAGAAGAAGAAGAAGAAGAAGAAGCTGTAGAAGAAGCTGTAGAAGAAGCTGTAGAAGAAGCTGTAGAAGAAGAAGAAGAAGAAGAAGCTGTAGAGGAAGAAGAAGCTGAAGAAGAAGAAGCTGAAGAAGAAGCAGAAGCTGTAGAGGAAGAAGAAGAAGAAGAAGCTGTAGAAGAAGAAGAAGAAGAAGAAGAAGAAGCTGAAGAAGCTGAAGAAGAAGAAGCTGAAGAAGAAGAAGAAGAAGCTGAAGAAGAAGAAGAAGCTGAAGAAGAAGAAGAAGCTGAAGAAGCTGAAGAAGAAGAAGAAGAAGAAGAAGCTGAAGAAGCTGAAGAAGCTGAAGAAGCTGAAGAAGCTGAAGAAGAAGAAGAAGCTGAAGAAGAAGAAGAAGCTGAAGAAGAAGAAGAAGCTGAAGAAGCTGTAGAAGAAGAAGCTGTAGAAGAAGAAGAAGCTGAAGAAGAAGCTGAAGAAGAAGAAGAAGCAGCTGTAGAAGAAGAAGCTGAAGAAGAAGAAGCTGTAGAAGAAGAAGAAGAAGCTGTAGAAGAAGAAGAAGAAGCTGTAGAAGAAGAAGAAGAAGCTGTAGAAGAAGAAGAAGCTGTAGAAGAAGAAGAAGAAGCTGTAGAAGAAGAAGCTGTAGAAGCTGTAGAAGAAGAAGCTGTAGATGCTGTAGAAGCTGTAGAAGCTGTAGAAGAAGAAGAAGCTGAAGAAGAAGCTGAAGAAGAAGAAGAAGCTGAAGAAGAAGAAGAAGAAGCTGAAGAAGAAGAAGAAGAAGCTGAAGAAGAAGAAGAAGCTGAAGAAGAAGAAGAAGCTGAAGAAGAAGAAGAAGAAGAAGCTGTAGAAGAAGAAGAAGCTGTAGAAGAAGAAGAAGCTGTAGAAGAAGAAGAAGAAGAAGAAGAAGCTGTAGAAGAAGAAGAAGCTGTAGAAGAAGCAGAAGCAGTAGAAGAAGAAGAAGAAGAAGCTGTAGAAGAAGAAGAAGAAGAAGCTGTAGAAGAAGAAGAAGAAGAAGCAGTAGAAGAAGAAGAAGAAGCAGTAGAAGAAGAAGCAGTAGAAGAAGAAGAAGAAGCAGTAGAAGAAGAAGAAGAAGAAGAAGAAGAAGAAGAAGAAGAAGAAGAAGAAGAAGAAGCTGTAGAAGAAGAAGAAGCTGTAGAAGAAGAAGAAGCAAAAGCTGTAGAAGAAGAAGAAGCAGAAGCTGTAGAAGAAGAAGAAGCAAAAGCTGTAGAAGAAGAAGAAGCAGAAGCTGTAGAAGAAGAAGAAGCTGTAGAAGAAGAAGAAGAAGCTGTAGAAGAAGAAGAAGAAGCTGTAGAAGAAGAAGAAGCTGTAGAAGAAGAAGAAGCTGTAGAAGAAGAAGAAGCTGTAGAAGAAGAAGAAGAAGAAGAAGAAGAGGAAGCTGTAGAAGAAGAAGAAGAAGCTGAAGAAGAAGAAGAAGAAGCTGAAGAAGAAGAAGAAGAAGAAGAAGAAGAAGCTGAAGAAGAAGAAGCTGAAGAAGAAGCTGAAGAAGAAGAAGAAGAAGAAGAAGCTGAAGAAGAAGAAGAAGAAGCTGTAGAAGAAGAAGAAGCTGTAGTAGAAGAAGCTGTAGAAGAAGAAGAAGAAGCTGTAGAAGAAGAAGAAGCTGTAGAAGAAGAAGAAGCTGTAGAAGAAGAAGAAGCTGTAGAAGAAGAAGAAGAAGAAGAAGAAGCTGTAGAAGAAGAAGAAGCTGTAGAAGAAGAAGAAGCTGAAGAAGCTGTAGAAGAAGAAGAAGCTGTAGAAGAAGAAGAAGCTGAAGAAGAAGAAGAAGCTGAAGAAGAAGAAGAAGCTGAAGAAGAAGAAGAAGCTGAAGAAGAAGAAGAAGCTGAAGAAGAAGAAGAAGCTGTAGAAGAAGAAGCTGAAGAAGCAGAAGAAGCAGAAGAAGAAGCAGAAGCTGTAGAAGAAGAAGAAGAAGAAGCTGTAGAAGAAGAAGCTGAAGAAGAAGAAGAAGAAGCTGTAGAAGAAGAAGAAGCTGAAGAAGAAGAAGAAGCTGAAGAAGAAGCAGAAGCTGTAGAGGAAGCTGAAGAAGAAGAAGCTGTAGAAGAAGCTGAAGAAGAAGAAGCAGTAGAAGAAGCTGAAGAAGAAGAAGAAGCAGTAGAAGAAGAAGAAGCAGAAGCTGTAGAAGAAGCAGAAGCTGTAGAAGAAGCAGAAGAAGAAGAAGAAGAAGAAGAAGAAGAAGAAGAAGAAGAAGAAGCTGAAGAAGCTGAAGAAGAAGAAGCTGAAGAAGAAGAAGCTGAAGAAGAAGAAGAAGAAGCTGAAGAAGAAGAAGAAGCTGAAGAAGAAGAAGAAGCTGAAGAAGAAGAAGAAGCTGAAGAAGCTGAAGAAGAAGAAGAAGAAGAAGAAGCTGAAGAAGCTGAAGAAGCTGAAGAAGCTGAAGAAGCTGAAGAAGAAGAAGAAGCTGAAGAAGAAGAAGAAGCTGAAGAAGAAGAAGAAGCTGAAGAAGCTGTAGAAGAAGAAGCTGTAGAAGAAGAAGAAGCTGAAGAAGAAGCTGAAGAAGAAGAAGAAGCAGCTGTAGAAGAAGAAGAAGCTGAAGAAGAAGAAGCTGAAGAAGAAGAAGCTGTAGAAGAAGAAGAAGAAGCTGTAGAAGAAGAAGAAGAAGCTGTAGAAGAAGAAGAAGAAGCTGTAGAAGAAGAAGAAGAAGCTGTAGAAGAAGAAGAAGCTGTAGAAGAAGAAGAAGAAGCTGTAGAAGAAGAAGCTGTAGAAGCTGTAGAAGAAGAAGCTGTAGATGCTGTAGAAGCTGTAGAAGCTGTAGAAGAAGAAGAAGCTGAAGAAGAAGCTGAAGAAGAAGAAGAAGCTGAAGAAGAAGAAGAAGCTGAAGAAGAAGAAGAAGAAGCTGAAGAAGAAGAAGAAGCTGAAGAAGAAGAAGAAGCTGAAGAAGAAGAAGAAGAAGAAGCTGTAGAAGAAGAAGAAGCTGTAGAAGAAGAAGAAGCTGTAGAAGAAGAAGAAGAAGAAGAAGAAGAAGCTGTAGAAGAAGAAGAAGCTGTAGAAGAAGAAGAAGCTGTAGAAGAAGCAGAAGCAGAAGCAGTAGAAGAAGAAGAAGCTGTAGAAGAAGAAGAAGAAGAAGCTGTAGAAGAAGAAGAAGAAGAAGCAGTAGAAGAAGAAGAAGAAGCAGTAGAAGAAGAAGCAGTAGAAGAAGAAGAAGAAGAAGCAGTAGAAGAAGAAGAAGAAGAAGAAGAAGAAGAAGAAGAAGAAGAAGAAGAAGAAGAAGAAGAAGCTGTAGAAGAAGAAGAAGCTGTAGAAGAAGAAGAAGCAAAAGCTGTAGAAGAAGAAGAAGCAGAAGCTGTAGAAGAAGAAGAAGCAAAAGCTGTAGAAGAAGAAGAAGCAGAAGCTGTAGAAGAAGAAGAAGCTGTAGAAGAAGAAGAAGAAGAAGAAGCTGTAGAAGAAGAAGAAGCTGTAGAAGAAGAAGAAGCTGTAGAAGAAGAAGAAGAAGAAGAAGAAGAGGAAGCTGTAGAAGAAGAAGAAGAAGAAGCTGTAGAAGAAGAAGCAGAAGCTGTAGAAGAAGAAGCAGAAGCTGTAGAAGAAGAAGCAGAAGCTGTAGAAGAAGAAGCAGAAGCTGTAGAAGAAGAAGAAGAAGCTGTAGAAGAAGAAGAAGAAGAAGAAGACGAAGCTGTAGAAGAAGAAGAAGAAGAAGAAGAAGAAGCTGTAGAAGAAGAAGAAGAAGAAGAAGAAGAAGCTGTAGAAGAAGAAGAAGAAGCTGTAGAAGAAGAAGAAGAAGCTGTAGAAGATGAAGAAGAAGAAGCTGTAGAAGAAGAAGCTGTAGAAGAAGAAGCTGTAGAAGAAGAAGAAGCTGAAGAAGAAGAAGAAGCTGTAGAAGAAGCTGTAGAAGAAGAAGAAGCTGAAGAAGAAGCTGAAGAAGAAGAAGAAGAAGAAGAAGCTGAAGAAGAAGCTGTAGAAGAAGAAGAAGCTGTAGAAGAAGAAGAAGCTGAAGAAGAAGAAGAAGCTGTAGAAGAAGCAGAAGCTGTAGAAGAAGCAGAAGCTGTAGAAGAAGAAGAAGAAGAAGCTGTAGAAGAAGAAGAAGAAGAAGCTGTAGAAGAAGAAGAAGAAGAAGAAGCTGTAGAAGAAGAAGAAGAAGCTGTAGAAGAAGAAGAAGAAGCTGTAGAAGAAGAAGAAGAAGCTGTAGAAGAAGAAGAAGAAGCTGTAGAAGATGAAGAAGAAGAAGCTGTAGAAGAAGAAGAAGAAGCTGTAGAAGATGAAGAAGAAGAAGCTGTAGAAGAAGAAGCTGTAGAAGAAGAAGAAGAAGAAGAAGAAGAAGAAGAAGAAGCTGAAGAAGAAGCTGAAGAAGAAGAAGAAGAAGAAGAAACTGAAGAAGAAGAAGAAGAAGAAGCTGAAGAAGAAGAAGCTGTAGAAGAAGAAGAAGCTGTAGAAGAAGAAGAAGCTGTAGAAGAAGAAGAAGCTGTAGAAGAAGAAGAAGCTGTAGAAGAAGAAGAAGCTGTAGAAGAAGAAGAAGCTGTAGAAGAAGAAGAAGCTGAAGAAGAAGAAGAAGCTGTAGAAGAAGAAGAAGCTGTAGAAGAAGCAGAAGCTGTAGAAGAAGAAGAAGAAGAAGCTGTAGAAGAAGAAGAAGCTGTAGAAGAAGAAGAAGCTGTAGAAGAAGAAGAAGCTGTAGAAGAAGAAGAAGAATAAGAAGAAGAAGCTGTAGAAGAAGAAGAAGAAGAAGAAGAAGCTGTAGAAGAAGAAGAAGAAGCTGTAGAAGAAGAAGAAGAAGAAGCTGTAGAAGAAGAAGAAGAAGAAGAAGAAGAAGAAGCTGTAGAAGAAGAAGAAGAAGAAGAAGCTGTAGAAGAAGAAGAAGAAGAAGCTGTAGAAGAAGAAGAAGAAGAAGAAGAAGAAGCTGTAGAAGAAGAAGAAGAAGAAGCTGTAGAAGAAGAAGAAGAAGAAGAAGCTGTAGAAGAAGAAGAAGAAGAAGAAGCTGTAGAAGAAGAAGAAGAAGCTGTAGAAGAAGAAGAAGAAGCTGTAGAAGAAGAAGAAGAAGAAGAAGAAGAAGAAGAAGAAGAAGCTGTAGAAGAAGCTGTAGAAGAAGAAGAAGCTGTAGAAGAAGCTGTAGAAGAAGAAGAAGCTGTAGAAGAAGAAGAAGAAGAAGAAGAAGCTGTAGAAGAAGAAGAAGAAGAAGAAGAAGCTGTAGAAGAAGAAGAAAAAGAAGCTGAAGCAGAAGAAGAAGAAGAAAAAGAAGCTGAAGCAGAAGAAGCTGAAGCAGAAGAAGAAGAAGAAGAAGAAGCTGAAGCAGAAGAAGAAGAAGAAGAAGAAGAAGCTGAAGCAGAAGAAGAAGAAGAAGAAGCTGAAGCAGAAGAAGAAGAAGAAGAAGAAAAAGAAGAAGAAGAAGAAGAAGCTGAAGCAGAAGAAGAAGAAGCTGAAGCAGAAGAAGAAGAAGAAGAAGAAGAAGAAGCTGAAGCAGAAGAAGAAGAAGAAGAAGAAGAAGAAGAAGAAGAAGAAGAAGCTGAAGCTGAAGCAGAAGAAGCTGAAGCAGAAGAAGAAGAAGAAGAAGAAGAAGAAGAAGAAGAAGAAGAAGAAGAAGAAGCTGAAGCAGAAGCAGAAGCAGAAGAAGAAGAAGCTGAAGCAGAAGAAGAAGCTGAAGCAGAAGAAGCTGTAGAAGAAGAAGCTGTAGAAGAAGAAGCTGTAGAAGAAGAAGCTGTAGAAGAAGCTGTAGAAGAAGAAGCTGTAGAAGAAGAAGCTGTAGAAGAAGAAGCTGTAGAAGAAGAAGCTGTAGAAGAAGAAGCTGTAGAAGAAGAAGAAGCTGAAGCTGAAGAAGAAGAAGCTGAAGCTGAAGAAGAAGAAGCTGAAGCTGAAGAAGAAGAAGCTGAAGAAGAAGAAGAAGCTGAAGAAGAAGAAGAAGAAGAAGCAGTAGAAGAAGAAGCAGTAGAAGCAGAAGCAGAAGAAGAAGAAGAAGCTGAAGCAGAAGAAGAAGCTGAAGCAGAAGAAGCTGTAGAAGAAGAAGCTGTAGAAGAAGAAGCTGTAGAAGAAGAAGCTGTAGAAGAAGAAGCTGTAGAAGAAGCTGTAGAAGAAGAAGCTGTAGAAGAAGAAGCTGTAGAAGAAGAAGCTGTAGAAGAAGAAGCTGTAGAAGAAGAAGAAGCTGAAGAAGAAGAAGCTGAAGCTGAAGAAGAAGAAGCTGAAGAAGAAGAAGAAGAAGAAGCTGAAGAAGAAGAAGAAGAAGAAGCAGTAGAAGAAGAAGCAGTAGAAGAAGAAGAAGCTGTAGAAGAAGAAGAAGCTGTAGAAGAAGAAGAAGCTGTAGAAGAAGCTGTAGAAGAAGAAGAAGCTGTAGAAGAAGAAGAAGAAGCTGAAGAAGAAGAAGAAGAAGCTGTAGAAGAAGAAGAAGAAGCTGTAGAAGAAGAAGAAGAAGCTGTAGAAGAAGAAGAAGCTGTAGAAGAAGAAGAAGAAGCTGTAGAAGAAGAAGAAGCTGAAGAAGCTGTAGAAGAAGAAGAAGCTGTAGAAGCAGAAGAAGCTGTAGAAGAAGATGAAGAAGCTGTAGAAGAAGCTGTAGAAGAAGCTGAAGAAGCTGTAGAAGAAGCTGTAGAAGAAGCTGTAGAAGAAGCTGAAGAAGCTGTAGAAGAAGCTGAAGAAGCTGTAGAAGAAGCTGAAGAAGCTGTAGAAGAAGCAGAAGAAGCAGAAGCATAAGAAGAAGAAGCTGAAGAAGCTGTAGAAGAAGCTGTAGAAGAAGCTGTAGAAGAAGCTGTAGAAGAAGCTGTAGAAGAAGCTGTAGAAGAAGAAGAAGAAGCTGTAGAAGAAGAAGAAGAAGCTGTAGAAGAAGAAGAAGAAGCTGTAGAAGAAGAAGAAGAAGAAGCTGCAGAAGAAGAAGAAGAATCTGTAGAAGAAGAAGAAGAAGAAGCTGTAGAAGAAGAATCTGTAGAAGAAGAAGCTGTAGAAGAAGAAGAAGAAGCTGTAGAAGAAGAAGAAGAAGAAGCTGTAGAAGAAGAAGCTGTAGAAGAAGAAGCTGTAGAAGAAGAAGCTGTAGAAGAAGAAGAAGAAGCTGCAGAAGAAGCTGTAGAAGAAGCTGTAGAAGAAGCTGTAGAAGAAGAAGAAGCTGTAGAAGAAGAAGAAGAAGCTGTAGAAGAAGAAGAAGAAGCTGTAGAAGAAGAAGAAGAAGCTGTAGAAGAAGAAGAAGAAGAAGAAGAAGAAGAAGCTGTAGAAGAAGAAGAAGCTGTAGAAGAAGAAGAAGCTGTAGAAGAAGAAGAAGCTGTAGAAGAAGAAGAAGCTGTAGAAGAAGCTGTAGAAGAAGAAGAAGCTGTAGAAGAAGAAGTAGAAGAAGAAGAAGCTGTAGAAGAAGAAGAAGCTGTAGAAGAAGAAGAAGAAGAAGAAGCTGTAGAAGAAGCAGAAGCAGCTGCAGAAGAAGCAGAAGCAGAAGAAGCTGTAGAAGAAGCAGAAGAAGCTGTAGAAGAAGCAGAAGCAGAAGAAGCTGAAGATGCAGAAGAAGCAGAAGAAGCAGAAGAAGAAGCAGAAGAAGCAGAAGAAGCAGAAGAAGAAGCAGAAGAAGCAGAAGAAGCAGAAGAAGAAGAAGAAGAAGCTGAAGAAGAAGAAGAAGAAGAAGCTGAAGAAGCTGAAGAAGAAGCAGAAGCAGAAGAAGCAGAAGCAGAAGAAGAAGCAGAAGAAGCTGAAGAAGAAGCTGAAGCAGAAGAAGCAGAAGCAGAAGAAGAAGCAGAAGAAGCAGAAGAAGCTGAAGAAGAAGAAGCTGAAGAAGAAGAAGCTGAAGAAGAAGAAGAAGAAGCTGAAGAAGAAGAAGAAGAAGAAGAAGCTGAAGAAGAAGCTGTAGAAGAAGCTGTAGAAGAAGAAGAAGAAGCTGAAGAAGAAGCTGTAGAAGAAGAAGAAGAAGCTGTAGAAGAAGAAGAAGAAGCTGTAGAAGAAAAAGAAGAAGCTGTAGAAGAAGTAGAAGCAGAAGAAGAAGCTGTAGAAGAATAAGAAGAAGCTGTAGAAGAATAAGAAGAAGAAGCAGAAGAAGAAGAAGAAGAAGCTGAAGAAGAAGAAGAAGAAGCTGAAGAAGAAGAAGAAGAAGCTGTAGAAGAAGAAGCTGTAGAAGAAGAAGCTGTAGAAGAAGAAGCTGTAGAAGCTGAAGAAGAAGAAGCTGTAGAAGCTGAAGAAGAAGAAGCTGTAGAAGCTGAAGAAGAAGAAGCTGTAGAAGCTGAAGAAGAAGAAGCTGTAGAAGCTGAAGCTGAAGAAGCTGTAGAAGAAGAAGCTGAAGAAGCTGTAGAAGAAGAAGCTGAAGAAGCTGAAGAAGCTGTAGAAGAAGAAGCTGAAGAAGAAGAAGAAGCTGAAGAAGAAGAAGAAGCTGTAGAAGAAGAAGAAGCTGTAGAAGAAGAAGAAGAAGAAGCTGTAGAAGAAGAAGAAGAAGAAGCTGTAGAAGAAGAAGAAGAAGAAGCTGTAGAAGAAGAAGAAGAAGAAGCTGTAGAAGATGAAGCTGTAGAAGCTGTAGAAGAAGCTGAAGAAGCTGTAGAAGAAGCTGAAGAAGAAGAAGAAGCTGTAGAAGGAGAAGAAGCTGAAGAAGAAGCTGAAGAAGAAGCTGTAGAAGAAGAAGAAGCTGTAGAAGAAGAAGAAGAAGAAGCTGTAGAAGAAGAAGAAAAAGAAGCTGAAGCAGAAGAAGAAGAAGAAAAAGAAGCTGAAGCAGAAGAAGCTGAAGCAGAAGAAGAAGAAGAAGAAGCTGAAGCAGAAGAAGAAGAAGAAGAAGCTGAAGCAGAAGAAGAAGAAGAAGAAGAAAAAGAAGAAGAAGAAGAAGAAGCTGAAGCAGAAGAAGAAGAAGCTGAAGCAGAAGAAGAAGAAGAAGAAGAAGAAGCTGAAGCAGAAGAAGAAGAAGAAGAAGAAGAAGAAGAAGAAGAAGCTGAAGCAGAAGAAGCTGAAGCAGAAGAAGAAGAAGAAGAAGAAGAAGAAGAAGAAGAAGAAGAAGCTGAAGCAGAAGCAGAAGCAGAAGCAGAAGCAGAAGAAGAAGAAGAAGAAGCTGAAGCAGAAGAAGAAGCTGAAGCAGAAGAAGCTGTAGAAGAAGAAGCTGTAGAAGAAGAAGCTGTAGAAGAAGAAGCTGTAGAAGAAGAAGCTGTAGAAGAAGAAGCTGTAGAAGAAGAAGCTGTAGAAGAAGAAGCTGTAGAAGAAGAAGCTGTAGAAGAAGAAGCTGTAGAAGAAGAAGAAGCTGAAGCTGAAGAAGAAGAAGCTGAAGCTGAAGAAGAAGAAGCTGAAGAAGAAGAAGAAGAAGAAGCTGAAGAAGAAGAAGAAGAAGAAGCAGTAGAAGCAGAAGCAGAAGAAGAAGAAGAAGCTGAAGCAGAAAAAGAAGCTGAAGCAGAAGAAGCTGTAGAAGAAGAAGCTGTAGAAGAAGAAGCTGTAGAAGAAGAAGCTGTAGAAGAAGAAGCTGTAGAAGAAGAAGCTGTAGAAGAAGAAGCTGTAGAAGAAGAAGCTGTAGAAGAAGAAGCTGTAGAAGAAGAAGCTGTAGAAGAAGAAGAAGCTGAAGAAGAAGAAGCTGAAGCTGAAGAAGAAGAAGCTGAAGAAGAAGAAGAAGCTGAAGAAGAAGAAGAAGAAGAAGCTGAAGAAGAAGAAGAAGAAGAAGCAGTAGAAGAAGAAGCAGTAGAAGAAGAAGAAGCTGTAGAAGAAGAAGAAGCTGTAGAAGAAGAAGGAGCTGTAGAAGAAGCTGTAGAAGAAGAAGAAGCTGTAGAAGAAGAAGAAGAAGCTGAAGAAGAAGAAGAAGAAGCTGTAGAAGAAGAAGAAGAAGCTGTAGAAGAAGAAGAAGAAGCTGTAGAAGAAGAAGAAGAAGCTGTAGAAGAAGAAGAAGAAGCTGTAGAAGAAGAAGAAGCTGAAGAAGCTGTAGAAGAAGAAGAAGCTGTAGAAGCAGAAGAAGCTGTAGAAGAAGAAGAAGCTGTAGAAGAAGATGAAGAAGCTGTAGAAGAAGCTGTAGAAGAAGCTGAAGAAGCTGTAGAAGAAGCTGAAGAAGCTGTAGAAGAAGCTGTAGAAGAAGCTGAAGAAGCTGTAGAAGAAGCTGAAGAAGCTGTAGAAGAAGCTGAAGAAGCTGTAGAAGAAGCAGAAGAAGCAGAAGCAGAAGAAGAAGAAGCTGAAGAAGCTGTAGAAGAAGCTGTAGAAGAAGCTGTAGAAGAAGCTGTAGAAGAAGCTGTAGAAGAAGAAGAAGCTGTAGAAGAAGAAGAAGAAGCTGTAGAAGAAGAAGAAGAAGCTGTAGAAGAAGAAGAAGAAGCTGTAGAAGAAGAAGAAGAAGAAGCTGCAGAAGAAGAAGAAGAATCTGTAGTAGAAGAAGAAGAAGAAGAAGAAGCTGTAGAAGAAGAATCTGTAGAAGAAGAAGCTGTAGAAGAAGAAGAAGAAGCTGTAGAAGAAGAAGAAGAAGAAGCTGTAGAAGAAGAAGCTGTAGAAGAAGAAGCTGTAGAAGAAGAAGCTGTAGAAGAAGAAGAAGAAGCTGCAGAAGAAGCTGTAGAAGAAGCTGTAGAAGAAGCTGTAGAAGAAGAAGAAGCTGTAGAAGAAGAAGAAGCTGTAGAAGAAGAAGAAGCTGTAGAAGAAGAAGAAGAAGCTGTAGAAGAAGAAGAAGAAGCTGTAGAAGAAGAAGAAGAAGAAGAAGAAGAAGCTGTAGAAGAAGCTGTAGAAGAAGAAGAAGCTGTAGAAGAAGAAGAAGCTGTAGAAGAAGAAGAAGCTGTAGAAGAAGAAGAAGCTGTAGAAGAAGCTGTAGAAGAAGAAGAAGCTGTAGAAGAAGCTGTAGAAGAAGAAGAAGCTGTAGAAGAAGAAGTAGAAGAAGAAGAAGCTGTAGAAGAAGAAGAAGCTGTAGAAGAAGAAGAAGAAGAAGAAGCAGAAGAAGCTGTAGAAGAAGCAGAAGCAGAAGAAGCTGTAGAAGAAGCAGAAGCAGAAGAAGCTGAAGATGCAGAAGAAGCAGAAGAAGAAGCAGAAGAAGCAGAAGAAGAAGCAGAAGAAGCAGAAGAAGCAGAAGAAGAAGAAGCTGAAGAAGAAGAAGAAGAAGAAGCTGAAGAAGCTGAAGAAGAAGCAGAAGCAGAAGAAGCAGAAGCAGAAGAAGAAGCAGAAGAAGCTGAGAAGAAGCTGAACAGAGAAGAAGCAGAAGCAGAAGAAGAAGCAGAAGAAGCAGAAGAAGCTGAAGAAGAAGAAGCTGAAGAAGAAGAAGCTGAAGAAGAAGAAGAAGAAGCTGAAGAAGAAGAAGAAGAAGAAGAAGCTGAAGAAGAAGCTGTAGAAGAAGCTGTAGAAGAAGAAGAAGAAGCTGAAGAAGAAGCTGTAGAAGAAGAAGAAGAAGCTGTAGAAGAAGAAGAAGAAGCTGTAGAAGAAGTAGAAGCAGAAGAAGAAGCTGTAGAAGAATAAGAAGAAGCTGTAGAAGAATAAGAAGAAGAAGCAGAAGAAGAAGAAGCTGAAGAAGAAGAAGAAGAAGCTGAAGAAGAAGAAGAAGAAGAAGCTGTAGAAGAAGAAGCTGTAGAAGAAGAAGCTGTAGAAGAAGAAGCTGTAGAAGCTGAAGAAGAAGAAGCTGTAGAAGCTGAAGAAGAAGAAGCTGTAGAAGCTGAAGAAGAAGAAGCTGTAGAAGCTGAAGCTGAAGAAGCTGTAGAAGAAGAAGCTGAAGAAGCTGTAGAAGAAGAAGCTGAAGAAGCTGAAGAAGCTGTAGAAGAAGAAGCTGAAGAAGAAGAAGAAGCTGAAGAAGAAGAAGAAGCTGAAGAAGAAGAAGAAGCTGTAGAAGAAGAAGAAGCTGTAGAAGAAGAAGAAGCTGTAGAAGAAGAAGAAGCTGTAGAAGAAGAAGAAGCTGTAGAAGAAGAAGAAGCTGTAGAAGAAGAAGAAGCTGTAGAAGAAGAAGAAGCTGTAGAAGAAGAAGAAGAAGAAGCTGTAGAAGAAGAAGAAGAAGAAGCTGTAGAAGAAGAAGAAGAAGAAGCTGTAGAAGAAGAAGAAGCTGTAGAAGAAGAAGAAGAAGAAGCTGTAGAAGATGAAGCTGTAGAAGCTGTAGAAGAAGCTGAAGAAGCTGTAGAAGAAGCTGAAGAAGAAGAAGAAGCTGTAGAAGGAGAAGAAGCTGAAGAAGAAGCTGAAGAAGCTGTAGAAGAAGCTGAAGAAGAGAAGCTGTAGAAGAAGCTGTAGAAGAAGAAGAAGCTGAAGAAGAAGAAGAAGCTGTAGAAGAAGCTGAAGAAGAAGAAGAAGCTGTAGAAGAAGCTGAAGAAGAAGAAGAAGCTGAAGAAGAAGAAGAAGCTGTAGAAGAAGCTGAAGAAGAAGAAGCTGTAGAAGAAGCTGAAGCTGTAGAAGAAGAAGAAGCTGTAGAAGAAGCTGAAGAAGAAGAAGAAGCTGTAGAAGAAGCTGAAGAAGAAGAAGAAGCTGTAGAAGAAGATGCTGTAGAAGAAGAAGAAGCTGTAGAAGAAGAAGAAGAAGAAGAAGAAGCTGTAGAAGAAGAAGAAGAAGAAGAAGCTGTAGAAGAAGAAGAAGAAGAAGAAGCTGTAGAAGAAGAAGAAGAAGAAGCTGTAGAAGAAGAAGAAGAAGAAGAAGAAGCTGTAGAAGAAGAAGAAGAAGAAGAAGAAGCTGTAGAAGAAGAAGAAGCAGAAGAAGCTGAAGATGCAGAAGAAGCAGAGAAGAAAGCAGAAGAAGCAGAAGAAGAAGCAGAAGAAGAAGCAGAAGAAGAAGAAGAAGAAGCTGTAGAAGAAGCAGAAGAGCAGAAGGACAGAAGCAGATCAGAAGCAGAAGCGAACTGAAGAAGAAGCAAGAAGCAGAAGAAGCTGAAGAAGAAGCAGAAGCAGAAGAAGCTGAAGAAGAAGAAGCTGAAGAAGAAGAAGCTGAAGAAGAAGAAGAAGAAGCTGAAGAAGAAGAAGAAGAAGCTGAAGAAGAAGAAGCTGAAGAAGAAGAAGAAGAAGAAGAAGAAGCTGAAGAAGAAGCTGAAGAAGAAGCTGAAGAAGAAGCTGTAGAAGAAGAAGAAGAAGCTGTAGAAGAAAAAGAAGAAGCTGTAGAAGAAGAAGAAGCTGTAGAAGAAGAAGCTGTAGAAGCTGAAGAAGCTGTAGAAGCTGTAGAAGCTGAAGAAGAAGAAGCTGTAGAAGCTGAAGAAGAAGAAGGCTGTAGAAGCTGAAGAAGAAGAAGCTGTAGAAGAAGAAGCTGTAGAAGCTGAAGCTGAAGAAGCTGTAGAAGAAGAAGCTGAAGAAGCTGTAGAAGAAGAAGCTGGAAGAAGCTGTAGAAGAAGAAGCTGAAGAAGACTGTAGAAGAAGCTGAAGGAAGAAGCTGTAGAAGAAGAAGCTGAAGAAGCTGTAGAAGAAGAAGCAGCTGAAGAAGCTGTAGAAGAAGCTCGAAGAAGAAGAAGAAGCTGTAGAAGAAGAAGAAGCTGTAGAAGAAGAAGAAGCTGTAGAAGAAGAAGCTGTAGAAGAAGAAAAAGCGGTGAAGAAGAAGAAGCTGTAGAAGAAGAAGAAGCTGTAGAAGAAGAAGAAGAAGCTGTAGAAGAAGAAGAAGCTGTAGAAGAAGAAGAAGAAGCTGTAGAAGAATAAGAAGAAGCTGTAGAAGAAGAAGAAGAAGCTGTAGAAGAAGAAGAAGAAGCTGTAGAAGAAGAAGCTGTAGAAGAAGAAGAAGCTGTAGAAGAATAAGAAGAAGCTGTAGAAGAAGAAGAAGAAGCTGTAGAAGAAGAAGAAGAAGCTGTAGAAGAAGAAGAAGAAGCTGTAGAAGAATAAGAAGAAGCTGTAAGAAGAAGAAGAAGAAGCTGTAGAAGAAGAAGAAGAAGCTGTAGAAGAATAAGAAGAAGCTGTAGAAGAATAAGAAGAAGCTGTAGAAGAATAAGAAGAAGCTGTAGAAGATGAAGCTGTAGAAGAAGCTGAAGAAGCTGTAGAAGAAGCTGAAGAAGAAGAAGCTGTAGAAGAAGCTGTAGAAGGAGAAGAAGCTGTAGAAGAAGCTGAAGAAGCTGTAGAAGAAGCTGAAGAAGCTGTAGAAGAAACTGAAGAAGAAGAAGCTGTAGAAGAAGCTGTAGAAGAAGAAGAAGCTGAAGAAGAAGAAGAAGCTGTAGAAGAAGCTGAAGAAGAAGAAGAGGAAGAAGCCGTAGAAGAAGAAGAAGAAGAAGAAGAAGAAGAAGAAGAAGAAGAAGAAGAAGAAGCTGTAGAAGAAGAAGAAGAAGCTGTAGAAGAAGAAGCTGAAGAAGAAGCTGAAGAAGAAGCAGAAGCAGAAGAAGCTGAAGAAGCTGTAGAAGAAGAAGAAGAAGAAGAAGCTGTAGAAGAAGAAGAAGAAGCTGTAGAGGCTGAAGAAGAAGAAGCTGTAGAAGAAGAAGCTGAAGAGGCTGAAGAAGAAGCTGAAGAAGAAGAAGAAGCTGAAGAAGAAGCTGAAGAAGAAGAAGAAGCTGAAGAAGAAGAAGAAGCTGAAGAAGAAGCTGAAGAAGAAGAAGAAGCTGAAGAAGAAGAAGAAGCTGAAGAAGAAGAAGAAGCTGAAGAAGCTGAAGAAGAAGAAGCTGAAGAAGAAGAAGCTGAAGAAGCTGAAGAAGAAGAAGAAGAAGCTGAAGAAGAAGAAGCTGAAGAAGAAGCTGAAGAAGAAGAAGAAGCTGAAGAAGAAGAAGAAGCTGAAGAAGAAGAAGAAGAAGCTGAAGAAGAAGAAGAAGAAGAAGAAGCTGAAGAAGAAGAAGCTGAAGAAGAAGAAGAAGCTGAAGAAGAAGAAGAAGCTGAAGAAGAAGAAGAAGCTGAAGAAGAAGAAGAAGCTGAAGAAGAAGAAGAAGCTGAAGAAGAAGAAGAAGCTGAAGAAGAAGAAGAAGCTGAAGAAGAAGAAGAAGCTGAAGAAGAAGAAGAAGCTGAAGAAGAAGCTGTAGAAGAAGAAGAAGCTGAAGAAGAAGAAGAAGCAGAAGAAGAAGCAGAAGCTGTAGAAGAAGCTGAAGAAGAAGAAGAGGAAGAAGCCGTAGAAGAAGCCGTAGAAGAAGAAGAAGAAGAAGAAGAAGAAGAAGAAGAAGAAGAAGAAGAAGAAGAAGAAGAAGAAGAAGAAGCTGTAGAAGAAGAAGAAGAAGCTGTAGAAGAAGAAGCTGAAGAAGAAGCTGAAGAAGAAGCAGAAGCAGAAGAAGCTGAAGAAGCTGTAGAAGAAGAAGAAGAAGAAGAAGCTGTAGAAGAAGAAGAAGAAGCTGTAGAGGCTGAAGAAGAAGAAGCTGTAGAAGAAGAAGCTGAAGAGGCTGAAGAAGAAGCTGAAGAAGAAGAAGAAGCTGAAGAAGAAGAAGAAGCTGAAGAAGAAGCTGAAGAAGAAGAAGAAGCTGAAGAAGAAGAAGAAGCTGAAGAAGAAGAAGAAGCTGAAGAAGAAGAAGAAGCTGAAGAAGAAGAAGCTGAAGAAGAAGAAGAAGCTGAAGAAGAAGAAGAAGAAGCTGAAGAAGAAGAAGAAGAAGCTGAAGAAGAAGAAGCTGAAGAAGCTGAAGAAGAAGAAGAAGAAGCTGAAGAAGAAGAAGCTGAAGAAGAAGAAGAAGAAGAAGAAGAAGAAGCTGAAGAAGAAGAAGAAGCTGAAGAAGAAGAAGAAGCTGAAGAAGAAGAAGAAGAAGCTGAAGAAGAAGCTGAAGAAGAAGAAGAAGCTGAAGAAGAAGAAGTAGAAGCTGAAGAAGAAGAAGCTGAAGAAGAAGAAGCTGAAGAAGAAGAAGAAGCTGAAGAAGAAGAAGAAGCTGAAGAAGAAGAAGAAGCTGAAGAAGAAGAAGAAGCTGAAGAAGAAGAAGCTGAAGAAGAAGAAGAAGCTGAAGAAGAAGAAGAAGAAGAAGCTGAAGAAGAAGAAGAAGCTGAAGAAGAAGAAGCTGTAGAAGAAGAAGAAGCTGAAGAAGAAGAAGAAGCAGAAGAAGAAGCAGAAGCTGCAGAAGCAGAAGCTGTAGAAGAAGAAGAAGCTGTAGAAGAAGCAGAAGCTGTAGAAGAAGCAGAAGCTGTAGAAGAAGAAGAAGCTGAAGAAGAAGAAGAAGCTGTAGAAGAAGAAGAAGAAGCTGTAGAAGAAGAAGAAGAAGCTGAAGAAGAAGAAGAAGAAGAAGAAGAAGAAGCTGAAGAAGAAGAAGAAGAAGAAGCTGAAGAAGAAGAAGAAGAAGAAGCTGAAGAAGAAGAAGAAGCTGAAGAAGAAGAAGAAGAAGCTTAAGAAGCTGTAGAAGAAGAAGAAGCTGAAGAAGAAGAAGAAGAAGCTGTAGAAGAAGAAGAAGCTGTAGAAGAATTAGAAGCTGAAGAAGAAGCTGAAGAAGAAGAAGCTGAAGAAGAAGAAGCTGAAGAAGAAGCTGAAGAAGCTGTAGAAGAAGAAGAAGCTGAAGAAGAAGAAGCTGAAGAAGAAGAACAAACTGTAGAAGAAGAAGCTGAAGAAGAAGAAGAAGCAGAAGAAGCAGAAGAAGAAGCAGAAGAAGAAGAAGAAGAAGCTGTAGAAGAAGAAGAAGCTGTAGAAGAAGCAGAAGCTGTAGAAGAAGAAGAAGAAGAAGAAGAAGAAGTTGTAGAAGAAGAAGAAGAAGCTGTAGAAGAAGAAGCTGAAGAAGAAGAAGAAGCTGAAGCTGAAGAATAAGCTGAAGAAGAAGCTGAAGAAGAAGCTGAAGAAGAAGAAGAAGAAGAAGAAGCTGAAGCTGAAGAAGAAGAAGCTGAAGAAGAAGAAGAAGAAGAAGAAGAAGAAGAAGAAGAAGCTGAAGAAGAAGAAGAAGCAGAAGAAGCAGTAGAGAAGAAGAAGCAGTAGAGAAGAAGAAGAAGAAGAAGAAGAAGAAGAAGCAGTAGAAGAAGAAGCTGTAGAAGAAGAAGAAGCTGTAGAAGAAGAAGAAGCTGTAGAAGAAGCTGTAGAAGAAGAAGAAGCTGTAGAAGAAGAAGAAGAAGCTGTAGAAGAAGAAGAAGAAGCTGAAGAAGAAGAAGAAGAAGAAGCTGTAGAAGAAGAAGAAGCTGTAGAAGAAGAAGAAGCTGTAGAAGAAGAAGAAGCTGTAGAAGAAGCTGAAGAAGCTGTAGAAGAAGCTGAAGAAGCTGTAGAAGAAGCTGTAGAAGAAGCTGTAGAAGAAGAAGAAGAAGAAGAAGAAGCTGTAGAAGAAGCTGTAGAAGAAGCTGTAGAAGAAGAAGAAGAAGAAGAAGCTGTAGAAGAAGCTGTAGAAGAAGCTGTAGAAGAAGAAGAAGAAGCTGTAGAAGAAGCTGTAGAAGAAGAAGAAGAAGCTGTAGAAGAAGCTGTAGAAGAAGAAGCTGTAGAAGAAGCTGTAGAAGAAGAAGAAGAAGCTGTAGAAGAAGAAGAAGAAGCAGTAGAAGAAGAAGAAGCTGTAGAAGAAGAAGAAGAAGAAGCTGTAGAAGAAGAAGAAGAAGAAGCTGTAGAAGAAGAAGCTGTAGAAGAAGAAGCTGTAGAAGAAGAAGAATAAGAAGCTGTAGAAGAAGAAGCTGTAGAAGAAGAATAAGAAGCTGTAGAAGAAGAATAAGAAGCTGTAGAAGAAGAATAAGAAGCTGTAGAAGAAGAAGCTGTAGAAGAAGAAGCTGTAGAAGCTGTAGAAGAAGAAGCTGTAGAAGAAGAAGCTGTAGAAGAAGAAGCTGTAGAAGAAGAAGCTGTAGAAGAAGCTGAAGAAGAAGCTGTAGAAGAAGCTGTAGAAGAAGCTGTAGAAGAAGCTGAAGAAGCTGTAGAAGAAGCTGAAGAAGCTGTAGAAGAAGAAGAAGCTGAAGAAGAAGAAGAAGAAGCTGAAGAAGAAGAAGAAGAAGAAGCTGAAGAAGAAGAAGAAGAAGAAGCTGAAGAAGAAGAAGAAGCTGTAGAAGAAGAAGAAGCTGTAGAAGAAGAAGAAGCTGTAGAAGAAGCTGTAGAAGAAGAAGAAGAAGCTGTAGAAGAAGAAGTAGAAAAAGAAGAAGCTGTAGAAGAAGAAGAAGCTGTAGAAGAAGAAGCTGTAGAAGAAGAAGCTGTAGAAGAAGAAGCTGTAGAAGAAGAAGCTGTAGAAGAAGAAGCTGTAGAAGAAGAAGTAGAAGAAGAAGAAGCTGTAGAAGAAGAAGAAGAAGAAGCTGTAGAAGAAGCTGTAGAAGAAGAAGAAGAAGAAGAAGAAGAAGAAGAAGAAGAAGAAGAAGAAGAAGAAGCAGAAGCAGAAGAAGCTGTAGAAGAAGCAGAAGAAGCTGTAGAAGAAGCAGAAGAAGCTGAAGAAGCAGAAGAAGCAGAAGAAGCAGAAGCAGAAGAAGCAGAAGAAGCAGAAGCTGAAGAAGCTGAAGCAGAAGAAGCTGAAGCAGAAGAAGCTGAAGCAGAAGAAGCTGAAGCAGAAGAAGCTGAAGCAGAAGAAGCTGAAGAAGAAGAAGCTGAAGAAGAAGAAGCTGAAGAAGAAGAAGCTGAAGAAGAAGCTGAAGAAGAAGAAGCTGAAGAAGAAGAAGCTGAAGAAGAAGAAGCTGAAGAAGAAGAAGCTGAAAAAGAAGAAGCTGAAGAAGAAGAAGCTGAAGAAAAAGAAGCTGAAGAAGAAGAAGCTGAAGAAGAAGAAGCTGAAGAAGAAGAAGCTGTAGAAGAAGCTGTAGAAGAAGCTGTAGAAGAAGCTGTAGAAGAAGAAGAAGAAGCTGAAGAAGAAGAAGAAGAAGAAGCTGAAGAAGAAGAAGAAGCTGAAGAAGAAGCTGTAGAAGAAGCTGTAGAAGAAGAAGAAGAAGAAGCTGTAGAAGAAGAAGAAGAAGCTGTAGAAGAAGAAGAAGAAGCTGTAGAAGAAGAAGAAGAAGCTGTAGAAGAAGAAGAAGAAGCTGAAGAAGCTGTAGAAGCTGTAGAAGAAGAAGAAGCTGTAGAAGCTGTAGAAGAAGCTGAAGAAGAAGAAGCTGAAGAAGAAGCTGAAGAAGAAGCTGAAGAAGAAGAAGAAGCTGAAGAAGAAGCTGAAGAAGAAGAAGAAGCTGAAGAAGAAGAAGAAGAAGAAGAAGAAGCTGTAGAAGAAGAAAAAGCTGTAGAAGAAGAAGAAGCTGTAGAAGAAGAAGAAGCTGTAGAAGAAGAAGAAGCTGTAGAAGAAGAAGAAGAAGCTGTAGAAGAAGAAGAAGAAGAAGAAGAAGAAGCTGTAGAAGAAGAAGAAGCAGTAGAAGAAGCAGAAGCTGAAGAAGAAGAAGAAGCAGAAGCTGTAGAAGAAGAAGAAGCCGAAGCTGTAGAAGAAGAAGAAGAAGAAGAAGCAGTAGAAGAAGCTGTAGAAGAAGAAGAAGAAGCTGTAGAAGAAGAAGAAGAAGAAGAAGAAGAAGAAGAAGCTGTAGAAGCTGTAGAAGAAGAAGAAGAAGAAGCTGTAGAAGAAGAAGAAGAAGAAGCTGTAGAAGAAGCAGAAGCTGTAGAAGAAGAAGAAGAAGAAGCTGTAGAAGAAGAAGAAGCTGTAGAAGCTGTAGAAGAAGAAGCTGTAGAAGAAGAAGAAGCTGTAGAAGAAGAAGAAGCTGTAGAAGAAGAAGAAGCTGTAGAAGAAGAAGTAGCTGTAGAAGAAGAAGAAGCTGTAGAAGAAGAAGCTGTAGAAGAAGAAGAAGAAGAAGAAGAAGCAGAAGCTGTAGAAGAAGAAGAAGCTGTAGAAGAAGAAGAAGCTGTAGAAGAAGAAGAAGAAGAAGAAGCTGTAGAAGAAGAAGAAGAAGAAGCTGTAGAAGAAGCAGAAGCTGTAGAAGAAGAAGAAGAAGCTGTAGAAGAAGCAGAAGCTGTAGAAGAAGCAGAAGCTGTAGAAGAAGAAGAAGAAGAAGAAGCTGTAGAAGAAGAAGGAGAAGAAGAAGAAGAAGCTGTAGAAGAAGAAGAAGCTGTAGAAGAAGAAGAAGAAGAAGAAGAAGCTGTAGAAGAAGAAGAAGAAGAAGAAGCTGTAGAAGAAGAAGCTGTAGAAGAAGAAGCTGTAGAAGAAGAAGCTGTAGAAGAAGAAGAAGAAGCTGTAGAAGCTGTAGAAGAAGCTGTAGAAGAAGCTGTAGAAGAAGCTGTAGAAGAAGCTGTAGAAGAAGCTGTAGAAGAAGCTGTAGAAGAAGAAGAAGCTGTAGAAGAAGCTGTAGAAGAAGAAGAAGCTGTAGAAGAAGAAGAAGAAGAAGAAGCTGTAGAAGAAGAAGAAGAAGAAGAAGCTGAAGCAGAAGAAGAAGAAGAAGAAGCTGTAGAAGAAGAAGAAGAAGAAGAAGAAGCTGTAGAAGAAGAAGAAGAAGAAGAAGAAGCTGAAGCAGAAGAAGAAGAAGAAGAAGAAGAAGCTGTAGAAGAAGAAGAAGAAGAAGAAGCTGTAGAAGAAGAAGAAGAAGAAGAAGAAGCTGAAGCAGAAGAAGAAGAAGAAGAAGAAGCTGAAGCAGAAGAAGAAGAAGAAGAAGAAGAAGCTGAAGCAGAAGAAGAAGAAGAAGAAGCTGAAGAAGAATCTGTAGAAGAAGAAGAAGCTGTAGAAGAAGAAAAAGCTGTAGAAGAAGAAGAAACTGTAGAAGAAGAAGAAGAAGAAGAAGAAGCTGTAGAAGAAGAAGAAGCTGAAGAAAAAGCTGTAGAAGAAGAAGAAGAAGCTGAAGAAGAAGAAGAAGCTGAAGAAGAAGAAGAAGCTGTAGAAGAAGAAGAAGCTGTAGAAGAAGAAGAAGCTGTAGAAGAAGAAGAAGCTGTAGAAGAAGAAGAAGCTGTAGAAGAAGAAGAAGCTGAAGAAGAAGAAGAAGCTGTAGAAGAAGAAGAAGCTGTAGAAGAAGCAGAAGCTGTAGAAGAAAAAGAAGCAGAAGCTGTAGAAGAAGAAGAAGAATAAGAAGAAGCTGTAGAAGAAGAAGAAGCTGCAGAAGAAGAAGAAGAAGAAGAAGAAGAAGCTGTAGAAGAAGAAGAAGAAGAAGAAGAAGCTGTAGAAGAAGAAGAAGAAGAAGAAGAAGCTGTAGAAGAAGAAGAAGAAGCAGCAGCTGTAGAAGAAGAAGAAGAAGCAGAAGCTGTAGAAGAAGCAGAAGAAGCAGAAGCTGTAGAAGAAGCAGAAGCTGTAGAAGAAGAAGCTGTAGAAGAAGAAGCTGTAGAAGAAGAAGAAGAAGAAGAAGAAGAAGAAGAAGAAGAAGAAGCTGTAGAAGAAGAAGAAGAAGAAGCTGTAGAAGAAGCAGAAGAAGAAGCTGTAGAAGAAGAAGAAGAAGAAGGTGTAGAAGAAGAAGAAGAAGAAGGTGTAGAAGAAGCTGTAGAAGAAGAAGAAGAAGAAGAAGCAGAAGAAGAAGAAGAAGAAGAAGCAGAAGCTGTAGAAGAAGAAGCAGAAGCTGTAGAAGAAGAAGCAGAAGCTGTAGAAGAAGAAGAAGCTGTAGAAGAAGAAGAAGAAGAAGCTGTAGAAGAAGAAGAAGCTGTAGAAGAAGAAGAAGAAGAAGAAGAAGAAGAAGAAGAAGCTGTAGAAGAAGAAGAAGAAGAAGCTGTAGAAGAAGAAGAAGAAGAAGCTGTAGAAGAAGAAGAAGAAGAAGAAGAAGAAGCTGTAGAAGAAGAAGAAGAAGAAGAAGAAGAAGAAGAAGCTGTAGAAGAAGAAGAAGAAGAAGAAGCTGTAGAAGAAGAAGAAGAAGAAGCTGTAGAAGAAGAAGAAGAAGCTGTAGAAGAAGAAGAAGAAGAAGAAGCTGTAGAAGAAGAAGAAGAAGAAGCTGTAGAAGAAGAAGAAGAAGAAGAAGCTGTAGAAGAAGAAGAAGAAGAAGAAGAAGAAGCTGTAGAAGAAGCTGTAGAAGAAGAAGAAGCTGTAGAAGAAGAAAAAAAGAAGCTGTAGAAGAAGAAGAAGAAGCTGTAGAAGAAGAAGAAGCTGTAGAAGCTGTAGAAGAAGAAGAAGCTGTAGAAGAAGAAGAAGAAGAAGAAGCTGAAGCAGAAGAAGAAGAAGAAGAAGAAGCAGAAGAAGAAGAAGAAGCTGAAGAAGAAGAAGAAGAAGCTGAAGCAGAAGAAGAAGAACCTGAAGCTGAAGCAGAAGCAGAAGCTGAAGCAGAAGAAGCTGAAGCAGAAGAAGAAGCTGAAGCAGAAGAAGAAGCTGAAGCAGAAGAAGCTGAAGCAGAAGAAGAAGAAGAAGAAGCTGTAGAAGAAGAAGCTGTAGAAGAAGAAGCAGTAGAAGAAGAAGCTGTAGAAGAAGAAGCTGTAGAAGAAGAAGCTGAAGAAGAAGAAGCTGAAGAAGAAGAAGAAGCTGAAGAAGAAGAAGAAGAAGAAGAAGAAGAAGAAGAAGAAGAAGAAGCAGTAGAAGAAGAAGAAGAAGAAGAAGAAGAAGAAGAAGAAGAAGAAGAAGCAGTAGAAGAAAAAGAAGAAGAAGAAGAAGAAGAAGCAGTAGAAGAAGAAGAAGAAGAAGCTGTAGAAGAAGAAGAAGCTGTAGAAGAAGAAGAAGCTGTAGAAGAAGAAGAAGCTGTAGAAGAAGAAGAAGAAGCTGAAGAAGAAGAAGAAGAAGCTGTAGAAGAAGAAGAAGAAGCTGTAGAAGAAGAAGAAGAAGCTGTAGAAGAAGAAGAAGAAGCTGAAGAAGCAGAAGCTGTAGAAGAAGAAGAAGCTGTAGAAGAAGAAGAAGCTGTAGAAGAAGAAGAAGCTGTAGAAGAAGAAGAAGCTGTAGAAGAAGAAGAAGCTGTAGAAGAAGCTGAAGAAGCTGTAGAAGAAGCTGAAGAAGCTGTAGAAGAAGCTGAAGAAGCTGTAGAAGAAGCTGAAGAAGCTGTAGAAGAAGCTGAAGAAGCTGTAGAAGAAGAAGAAGCTGAAGAAGCTGTAGAAGAAGAAGAAGCTGAAGAAGCTGTAGAAGAAGAAGAAGCTGAAGAAGCTGTAGAAGAAGAAGAAGCTGAAGAAGCTGTAGAAGAAGAAGAAGCTGAAGAAGCTGTAGAAGAAGAAGAAGAAGAAGCTGTAGAAGAAGAAGCTGAAGAAGCTGTAGAAGAAGAAGCTGAAGAAGCTGTAGAAGAAGCTGAAGAAGCTGTAGAAGAAGCTGAAGAAGCTGTGGAAGAAGCTGAAGAAGCAGAAGAAGAAGAAGAAGAAGCAGAAGAAGCAGAAGAAGAAGCTGTAGAAGAAGAAGAAGAAGCTGTAGAAGAAGCTGTAGAAGAAGAAGAAGAAGAAGAAGAAGAAGAAGCTGTAGAAGAAGAAGAAGCTGTAGAAGAAGAAGAAGAAGAAGAAGAAGAAGAAGAAGAAGCTGTAGAAGAAGAAGAAGCTGTAGAAGAAGAAGAAGAAGAAGAAGAAGCTGTAGAAGAAGAAGAAGCTGTAGAAGAAGAAGCTGTAGAAGAAGAAGAAGCTGTAGAAGAAGAAGAAGAAGAAGAAGAAGCTGTAGAAGAAGAAGAAGAAGAAGCTGTAGAAGAAGAAGAAGAAGAAGAAGAAGAAGCTGTAGAAGAAGCTGAAGAAGAAGAAGAAGCTGTAGAAGAAGCTGTAGAAGAAGAAGAAGCTGTAGAAGAAGAAGAAGAAGAAGAAGCTGTAGAAGAAGAAGAAGAAGAAGAAGAAGCTGTAGAAGAAGAAGAAGAAGCTGTAGAAGAAGAAGAAGAAGAAGAAGAAGAAGAAGAAGAAGAAGAAGAAGCTGTAGAAGAAGAAGAAGAAGAAGAAGAAGAAGAAGCTGTAGAAGAAGAAGCTGTAGAAGAAGAAGAAGAAGAAGAAGAAGAAGAAGCTGTAGAAGAAGAAGAAGCTGTAGAAGAAGAAGAAGCTGTAGAAGAAGAAGAAGAAGAAGAAGAAGAAGAAGAAGAAGAAGCTGTAGAAGAAGAAGAAGAAGAAGAAGAAGAAGAAGAAGCTGTAGAAGAAGAAGAAGAAGAAGAAGAAGCTGTAGAAGAAGAAGAAGAAGAAGAAGAAGAAGCTGTAGAAGAAGAAGAAGAAGAAGAAGAAGAAGAAGCTGTAGAAGAAGAAGAAGAAGAAGAAGAAGAAGCTGTAGAAGAAGCTGTAGAAGAAGAAGAAGCTGTAGAAGAAGAAGAAGAAGAAGAAGAAGCTGTAGAAGAAGAAGAAGAAGAAGAAGCTGTAGAAGAAGAAGAAGAAGAAGAAGCTGTAGAAGAAGAAGAAGAAGAAGAAGAAGCTGTAGAAGAAGAAGAAGAAGAAGAAGCTGTAGAAGAAGAAGAAGAAGAAGAAGAAGAAGAAGAAGCTGTAGAAGAAGAAGAAGAAGAAGAAGAAGAAGAAGAAGAAGAAGAAGAAGAAGCTGTAGAAGAAGAAGAAGAAGAAGCTGTAGAAGAATCAGAAGAAAAAGAAGAAGCTGTAGAAGAAGAAGAAGAAGCTGTAGAAGAAGAAGAAGAAGCTGTAGAAGAAGAAGAAGAAGCTGTAGAAGAAGAAGAAGAAGCTGTAGAAGAAGAAGAAGAAGAAGAAGAAGAAGCTGTAGAAGAAGAAGAAGAAGAAGAAGAAGAAGCTGTAGAAGATGCTGTAGAAGAAGCTGTAGAAGAAGCTGTAGAAGAAGCTGTAGAAGAAGAAGAAGCTGTAGAAGAAGAAGAAGAAGCTGTAGAAGAAGAAGAAGAAGCTGTAGAAGAAGAAGAAGAAGCTGAAGAAGAAGAAGAAGAAGCTGTAGAAGAAGAAGAAGCTGTAGAAGAAGAAGAAGAAGCTGTAGAAGAAGAAGAAGAAGCTGTAGAAGAAGAAGAAGAAGCTGTAGAAGAAGAAGAAGAAGCTGTAGAAGAAGAAGAAGAAGCTGTAGAAGAAGAAGAAGAAGCTGTAGAAGAAGAAGCTGTAGAAGAAGAAGAAGAAGCTGTAGAAGAAGAAGTAGAAGAAGAAGCTGTAGAAGAAGAAGAAGCTGTAGAAGAATCTGTAGAAGAAGAAGAAGCTGTAGAAGAATCTGTAGAAGAAGAAGAATCTGTAGAAGAAGAAGAATCTGTAGTAGAAGAAGAAGCTGTAGAAGAAGAAGCTGTAGAAGAATCTGTAGAAGAAGAAGAAGCTGTAGAAGAATCTGTAGAAGAAGAAGAAGCTGTAGAAGAATCTGTAGAAGAAGAAGAAGCTGTAGAAGAAGAAGCTGTAGAAGAAGCAGAAGCAGAAGAAGCTGTAGAAGAAGCAGAAGCAGAAGAAGCTGTAGAAGAAGCAGAAGAAGCTGTAGAAGAAGCAGAAGCAGAAGAAGCTGAAGAAGAAGCAGAAGAAGCTGTAGAAGAAGCAGAAGCAGAAGAAGCTGAAGAAGCAGAAGAAGCAGAAGAAGAAGCAGAAGAAGCAGAAGAAGAAGAAGCTGAAGAAGCTGAAGAAGAAGCAGAAGAAGCAGAAGAAGCTGAAGAAGAAGCAGAAGCAGAAGAAGCAGGAGCAGAAGAAGAAGCAGAAGAAGAAGAAGCTGAAGAAGAAGAAGCAGAAGAAGCAGAAGAAGAAGAAGCTGAAGAAGAAGAAGCTGAAGAAGAAGAAGAAGAAGAAGCTGAAGAAGAAGAAGCTGAAGAAGAAGAAGCTGAAGAAGAAGAAGCAGAAGAAGAAGAAGCAGAAGAAGAAGAAGAAGAAGCAGAAGAAGAAGAAGAAGAAGAAGAAGCTGTAGAAGAAGAAGCTGTAGAAGAAGAAGAAGAAGCTGTAGAAGAAGAAGAAGAAGCTGTAGAAGAAAAAGAAGAAGCTGTAGAAGAATAAGAAGAAGAAGCTGTAGAAGAATAAGAAGAAGCAGAAGCTGAAGAAGCTGTAGAAGAAGCTGAAGAAGCTGTAGAAGAAGAAGCTGTAGAAGAAGAAGCTGTAGAAGCTGTAGAAGCTGTAGAAGAAGAAGCTGTAGAAGCTGAAGAAGAAGCTGTAGAAGCTGAAGAAGAAGAAGCTGTAGAAGCTGAAGAAGAAGAAGCTGTAGAAGCTGAAGAAGAAGAAGCTGTAGAAGCTGAAGAAGAAGAAGCTGTAGAAGCTGAAGCTGAAGAAGCTGTAGAAGAAGAAGCTGAAGAAGCTGTAGAAGAAGAAGCTGAAGAAGCTGTAGAAGAAGAAGCTGAAGAAGCTGTAGAAGAAGAAGAAGAAGCTGTAGAAGAAGAAGAAGAAGCTGTAGAAGAAGAAGAAGAAGCTGTAGAAGAATAAGAAGAAGCTGTAGAAGATGAAGCTGTAGAAGAAGCTGAAGAAGCTGTAGAAGAAGCTGAAGAAGAAGAAGAAGCTGTAGAAGAAGCTGTAGAAGGAGAAGAAGCTGTAGAAGAAGCTGAAGAAGCTGTAGAAGAAGAAGAAGCTGAAGAAGAAGAAGAAGCTGTAGAAGAAGAAGAAGCTGTAGAAGAAGCTGAAGAAGAAGAAGAAGCTGTAGAAGAAGCTGTAGAAGAAGCTGAAGAAGAAGAAGCTGTAGAAGAAGAAGAAGCTGTAGAAGAAGAAGAAGCTGTAGAAGAAGAAGAAGAAGAAGAAGCAGTAGAAGGAGAAGAAGAAGATGAAGAAGCAGCTGTAGAAGAAGAAGAAGAAGAAGAAGAAGAAGAAGAAGAAGCTGTAGAAGAAGAAGATGCAGAAGAAGCTGTAGAAGAAGAAGAAGAAGAAGAAGAAGAAGCTGTAGAAGAAGAAGCTGTAGAAGCTGTAGAAGAAGAAGCTGTAGAAGAAGAAGCTGTAGAAGCTGTAGAATAAGAAGCTGTAGAAGAAGCTGTAGAAGAAGAAGAAGCTGAAGAAGAAGAAGAAGCTGTAGAAGAAGAAGAAGCTGTAGAAGAAGAAGAAGCTGTAGAAGAAGAAGAAGAAGCTGTAGAAGAAGAAGAAGAAGCTGTAGAAGAAGAAGAAGAAGCTGTAGAAGAAGAAGAAGCTGTAGAAGAAGAAGAAGAAGCTGTAGAAGAAGAAGTAGAAGAAGAAGAAGCTGTAGAAGAAGAAGAAGCTGTAGAAGAATCTGTAGAAGAAGAAGAAGCTGTAGAAGAATCTGTAGAAGAAGAAGAATCTGTAGAAGAAGAAGAATCTGTAGTAGAAGAAGAAGCTGTAGAAGAAGAAGCTGTAGAAGAAGAAGCTGTAGAAGAAGAAGAAGCTGTAGAAGAAGAAGAAGAAGAAGAAGCTGTAGAAGAATCTGTAGAAGAAGAAGAAGCTGTAGAAGAAGAAGCTGTAGAAGAAGCAGAAGAAGCTGTAGAAGAAGCAGAAGCAGAAGAAGCTGTAGAAGAAGCAGAAGCAGAAGAAGCTGCAGAAGCAGAAGAAGCTGTAGAAGAAGCAGAAGCAGAAGAAGCTGAAGAAGAAGCAGAAGCAGAAGAAGCTGTAGAAGAAGCAGAAGCAGAAGAAGCTGAAGAAGCAGAAGAAGCAGAAGAAGAAGCAGAAGAAGAAGAAGCTGAAGAAGCTGAAAAAGAAGCAGAAGAAGCAGAAGAAGCTGAAGAAGAAGCAGAAGCAGAAGAAGCAGGAGCAGAAGAAGCAGGAGCAGAAGAAGAAGCAGAAGAAGAAGAAGCTGAAGAAGAAGAAGCAGAAGAAGAAGAAGAAGAAGAAGCTGAAGAAGAAGAAGAAGCAGAAGAAGAAGAAGAAGAAGAAGCTGAAGAAGAAGAAGAAGCTGAAGAAGAAGAAGAAGAAGAAGAAGAAGAAGAAGAAGAAGCTGAAGAAGAAGAAGAAGCTGAAGAAGAAGAAGAAGCTGAAGAAGAAGAAGAAGAAGAAGAAGAAGAAGAAGAAGAAGAAGCTGAAGAAGAAGAAGCTGAAGAAGAAGAAGCTGAAGAAGAAGAAGCTGAAGAAGAAGAAGCTGAAGAAGAAGAAGCTGAAGAAGAAGCAGAAGAAGAAGAAGAAGAAGCAGAAGAAGAAGAAGCTGTAGAAGAAGAAGAAGAAGCTGTAGAAGAAGAAGAAGAAGCTGTAGAAGAAGAAGAAGAAGCTGTAGAAGAAAAAGAAGAAGCTGTAGAAGAATAAGAAGAAGAAGCTGTAGAAGAATAAGAAGAAGCAGAAGCTGAAGAAGCTGTAGAAGAAGCTGAAGAAGCTGTAGAAGAAGAAGCTGTAGAAGCTGTAGAAGCTGTAGAAGAAGAAGCTGTAGAAGCTGAAGAAGAAGAAGCTGTAGAAGCTGAAGAAGAAGAAGCTGTAGAAGCTGAAGAAGAAGAAGAAGCTGAAGAAGAAGAAGAAGCTGAAGAAGAAGAAGAAGAAGAAGAAGAAGAAGCTGAAGAAGAAGCTGTAGAAGAAGAAGAAGAAGCTGTAGAAGAAGAAGAAGAAGCTGTAGAAGAATAAGAAGAAGAAGCAGTAGAAGAATAAGAAGAAGAAGCAGTAGAAGAATAAGAAGAAGAAGCAGTAGAAGAATAAGAAGAAGAAGAAGAAGCTGAAGAAGAAGCTGAAGAAGCTGAAGCTGTAGAAGAAGAAGCTGTAGAAGAGGAAGCTGTAGAAGAAGAAGCTGTAGAAGAAGAAGCTGTAGAAGAAGAAGCTGAAGAAGCTGTAGAAGCTGAAGAAGAAGAAGCTGTAGAAGCTGAAGAAGAAGCTGTAGAAGCTGAAGAAGAAGAAGCTGTAGAAGCTGAAGAAGAAGAAGCTGTAGAAGCTGAAGAAGAAGAAGCTGTAGAAGCTGAAGCTGAAGAAGCTGTAGAAGCTGAAGCTGAAGAAGCTGTAGAAGAAGAAGCTGAAGAAGCTGAAGAAGAAGAAGCTGAAGAAGCTGTAGAAGAAGCTGAAGAAGAAGAAGCTGTAGAAGAAGAAGAAGCTGTAGAAGAAGAAGAAGCTGTAGAAGAAGAAGAAGCTGTAGAAGAAGAAGAAGCTGTAGAAGAAGAAGCTGAAGAAGCTGTAGAAGAAGCTGAAGAAGAAGAAGAAGCTGTAGAAGAAGCTGTAGAAGAAGCTGAAGAAGCTGTAGAAGAATAAGAAGAAGCTGTAGAAGAAGAAGAAGCTGTAGAAGAAGAAGAAGAAGCTGTAGAAGAAGAAGAAGAAGCTGTAGAAGAAGAAGAAGCTGTAGAAGAAGAAGAAGAAGCTGTAGAAGAAGAAGAAGAAGCTGTAGAAGAAGAAGAAGAAGCTGTAGAAGAATAAGAAGAAGCTGTAGAAGAAGAAGAAGAAGCTGTAGAAGAATAAGAAGAAGCTGTAGAAGATGAAGCTGTAGAAGCTGTAGAAGAAGCTGTAGAAGAAGCTGTAGAAGGAGAAGAAGCTGTAGAAGAAGCTGTAGAAGAAGAAGCTGTAGAAGAAGAAGCTGTAGAAGAAGCTGTAGAAGAAGCTGTAGAAGAAGAAGAAGCTGAAGAAGAAGAAGAAGCTGTAGAAGAAGCTGAAGAAGAAGAAGAAGCTGTAGAAGAAGCTGAAGAAGAAGAAGAAGCTGAAGAAGAAGAAGAAGCTGTAGAAGAAGCTGTAGAAGAAGCTGTAGAAGAAGAAGAAGAAGCTGTAGAAGAAGAGGAAGCTGTAGAAGAAGAAGAAGAAGCTGTAGAAGAAGAAGAAGCTGTAGAAGAAGAAGAAGAAGCTGTAGAAGAAGAAGAAGAAGCTGTAGAAGAAGAAGAAGCTGTAGAAGAAGAAGAAGCTGTAGAAGAAGAAGAAGAAGAAGAAGAAGAAGAAGCTGTAGAAGAAGAAGAAGAAGAAGAAGCTGTAGAAGAAGAAGAAGCTGTAGAAGAAGAAGAAGAAGAAGCTGTAGAAGAAGAAGAAGAAGAAGCTGTAGAAGAAGAAAAAGCTGTAGAAGAAGCTGTAGAAGAAGAAGAAGAAGAAGCTGTAGAAGAAGCTGAAGAAGCTGAAGAAGCTGTAGAAGAAGAAGCTGAAGAAGCTGTAGAAGAAGAAGAAGCTGTAGAAGAAGAAGAAGAAGAAGGTGTAGAAGAAGAAGAAGAAGAAGGTGTAGAAGAAGAAGAAGAAGAAGGTGTAGAAGAAGCTGTAGAAGAAGAAGAAGAAGAAGAAGAAGAAGAAGCAGAAGAAGAAGAAGAAGAAGAAGCAGAAGCTGTAGAAGAAGAAGCAGAAGCTGTAGAAGAAGAAGCAGAAGCTGTAGAAGAAGAAGAAGCTGTAGAAGAAGAAGAAGAAGAAGCTGTAGAAGAAGAAGAAGCTGTAGAAGAAGAAGAAGAAGAAGAAGAAGAAGAAGAAGCTGTAGAAGAAGAAGAAGAAGAAGCTGTAGAAGAAGAAGAAGAAGAAGCTGTAGAAGAAGAAGAAGAAGAAGAAGAAGAAGCTGTAGAAGAAGAAGAAGAAGAAGAAGAAGAAGAAGAAGCTGTAGAAGAAGAAGAAGAAGAAGAAGCTGTAGAAGAAGAAGAAGAAGAAGCTGTAGAAGAAGAAGAAGAAGCTGTAGAAGAAGAAGAAGAAGAAGAAGCTGTAGAAGAAGAAGAAGAAGAAGCTGTAGAAGAAGAAGAAGAAGAAGAAGCTGTAGAAGAAGAAGAAGAAGAAGAAGAAGAAGCTGTAGAAGAAGCTGTAGAAGAAGAAGAAGCTGTAGAAGAAGAAAAAAAGAAGCTGTAGAAGAAGAAGAAGAAGCTGTAGAAGAAGAAGAAGCTGTAGAAGCTGTAGAAGAAGAAGAAGCTGTAGAAGAAGAAGAAGAAGAAGAAGCTGAAGCAGAAGAAGAAGAAGAAGAAGAAGCAGAAGAAGAAGAAGAAGCTGAAGAAGAAGAAGAAGAAGCTGAAGCAGAAGAAGAAGAACCTGAAGCTGAAGCAGAAGCAGAAGCTGAAGCAGAAGAAGCTGAAGCAGAAGAAGAAGCTGAAGCAGAAGAAGAAGCTGAAGCAGAAGAAGCTGAAGCAGAAGAAGAAGAAGAAGAAGCTGTAGAAGAAGAAGCTGTAGAAGAAGAAGCAGTAGAAGAAGAAGCTGTAGAAGAAGAAGCTGTAGAAGAAGAAGCTGAAGAAGAAGAAGCTGAAGAAGAAGAAGAAGCTGAAGAAGAAGAAGAAGAAGAAGAAGAAGAAGAAGAAGAAGCAGTAGAAGAAGAAGAAGAAGAAGAAGAAGAAGAAGAAGAAGAAGAAGAAGCAGTAGAAGAAAAAGAAGAAGAAGAAGAAGAAGAAGCAGTAGAAGAAGAAGAAGAAGAAGCTGTAGAAGAAGAAGAAGCTGTAGAAGAAGAAGAAGCTGTAGAAGAAGAAGAAGCTGTAGAAGAAGAAGAAGAAGCTGAAGAAGAAGAAGAAGAAGCTGTAGAAGAAGAAGAAGAAGCTGTAGAAGAAGAAGAAGAAGCTGTAGAAGAAGAAGAAGAAGCTGAAGAAGCAGAAGCTGTAGAAGAAGAAGAAGCTGTAGAAGAAGAAGAAGCTGTAGAAGAAGAAGAAGCTGTAGAAGAAGAAGAAGCTGTAGAAGAAGAAGAAGCTGTAGAAGAAGCTGAAGAAGCTGTAGAAGAAGCTGAAGAAGCTGTAGAAGAAGCTGAAGAAGCTGTAGAAGAAGCTGAAGAAGCTGTAGAAGAAGCTGAAGAAGCTGTAGAAGAAGAAGAAGCTGAAGAAGCTGTAGAAGAAGAAGAAGCTGAAGAAGCTGTAGAAGAAGAAGAAGCTGAAGAAGCTGTAGAAGAAGAAGAAGCTGAAGAAGCTGTAGAAGAAGAAGAAGCTGAAGAAGCTGTAGAAGAAGAAGAAGAAGAAGCTGTAGAAGAAGAAGCTGAAGAAGCTGTAGAAGAAGAAGCTGAAGAAGCTGTAGAAGAAGCTGAAGAAGCTGTAGAAGAAGCTGAAGAAGCTGTGGAAGAAGCTGAAGAAGCAGAAGAAGAAGAAGAAGAAGCAGAAGAAGCAGAAGAAGAAGCTGTAGAAGAAGAAGAAGAAGCTGTAGAAGAAGCTGTAGAAGAAGAAGAAGAAGAAGAAGAAGAAGAAGCTGTAGAAGAAGAAGAAGCTGTAGAAGAAGAAGAAGAAGAAGAAGAAGAAGAAGCTGTAGAAGAAGAAGAAGCTGTAGAAGAAGAAGAAGAAGAAGAAGAAGCTGTAGAAGAAGAAGAAGCTGTAGAAGAAGAAGCTGTAGAAGAAGAAGAAGCTGTAGAAGAAGAAGAAGAAGAAGAAGAAGCTGTAGAAGAAGAAGAAGAAGAAGCTGTAGAAGAAGAAGAAGAAGAAGAAGAAGAAGCTGTAGAAGAAGCTGAAGAAGAAGAAGAAGCTGTAGAAGAAGCTGTAGAAGAAGAAGAAGCTGTAGAAGAAGAAGAAGAAGAAGAAGCTGTAGAAGAAGAAGAAGAAGAAGAAGAAGCTGTAGAAGAAGAAGAAGAAGCTGTAGAAGAAGAAGAAGAAGAAGAAGAAGAAGAAGAAGAAGAAGAAGAAGCTGTAGAAGAAGAAGAAGAAGAAGAAGAAGAAGAAGAAGCTGTAGAAGAAGAAGCTGTAGAAGAAGAAGAAGAAGAAGAAGAAGAAGAAGCTGTAGAAGAAGAAGAAGCTGTAGAAGAAGAAGAAGCTGTAGAAGAAGAAGAAGAAGAAGAAGAAGAAGAAGAAGAAGCTGTAGAAGAAGAAGAAGAAGAAGAAGAAGAAGAAGCTGTAGAAGAAGAAGAAGAAGAAGAAGAAGCTGTAGAAGAAGAAGAAGAAGAAGAAGAAGAAGAAGCTGTAGAAGAAGAAGAAGAAGAAGAAGAAGAAGCTGTAGAAGAAGAAGAAGAAGAAGAAGAAGAAGCTGTAGAAGAAGCTGTAGAAGAAGAAGAAGCTGTAGAAGAAGAAGAAGAAGAAGAAGCTGTAGAAGAAGAAGAAGAAGAAGAAGCTGTAGAAGAAGAAGAAGAAGAAGAAGCTGTAGAAGAAGAAGAAGAAGAAGAAGAAGCTGTAGAAGAAGAAGAAGAAGAAGAAGCTGTAGAAGAAGAAGAAGAAGAAGAAGAAGAAGAAGAAGCTGTAGAAGAAGAAGAAGAAGAAGAAGAAGAAGAAGAAGCTGTAGAAGAAGAAGAAGAAGAAGCTGTAGAAGAATCAGAAGAAAAAGAAGAAGCTGTAGAAGAAGAAGAAGAAGCTGTAGAAGAAGAAGAAGAAGCTGTAGAAGAAGAAGAAGAAGCTGTAGAAGAAGAAGAAGAAGAAGAAGAAGAAGAAGCTGTAGAAGAAGAAGAAGAAGAAGAAGAAGAAGAAGCTGTAGAAGATGCTGTAGAAGAAGCTGTAGAAGAAGCTGTAGAAGAAGCTGTAGAAGAAGAAGAAGCTGTAGAAGAAGAAGAAGAAGCTGTAGAAGAAGAAGAAGAAGCTGTAGAAGAAGAAGAAGAAGCTGAAGAAGAAGAAGAAGAAGCTGTAGAAGAAGAAGAAGCTGTAGAAGAAGAAGAAGAAGCTGTAGAAGAAGAAGAAGAAGCTGTAGAAGAAGAAGAAGAAGCTGTAGAAGAAGAAGAAGAAGCTGTAGAAGAAGAAGAAGAAGCTGTAGAAGAAGAAGAAGAAGCTGTAGAAGAAGAAGCTGTAGAAGAAGAAGAAGAAGCTGTAGAAGAAGAAGTAGAAGAAGAAGCTGTAGAAGAAGAAGAAGCTGTAGAAGAATCTGTAGAAGAAGAAGAAGCTGTAGAAGAATCTGTAGAAGAAGAAGAATCTGTAGAAGAAGAAGAATCTGTAGTAGAAGAAGAAGCTGTAGAAGAAGAAGCTGTAGAAGAATCTGTAGAAGAAGAAGAAGCTGTAGAAGAATCTGTAGAAGAAGAAGAAGCTGTAGAAGAATCTGTAGAAGAAGAAGAAGCTGTAGAAGAAGAAGCTGTAGAAGAAGCAGAAGCAGAAGAAGCTGTAGAAGAAGCAGAAGCAGAAGAAGCTGTAGAAGAAGCAGAAGAAGCTGTAGAAGAAGCAGAAGCAGAAGAAGCTGAAGAAGAAGCAGAAGAAGCTGTAGAAGAAGCAGAAGCAGAAGAAGCTGAAGAAGCAGAAGAAGCAGAAGAAGAAGCAGAAGAAGCAGAAGAAGAAGAAGCTGAAGAAGCTGAAGAAGAAGCAGAAGAAGCAGAAGAAGCTGAAGAAGAAGCAGAAGCAGAAGAAGCAGGAGCAGAAGAAGAAGCAGAAGAAGAAGAAGCTGAAGAAGAAGAAGCAGAAGAAGAAGAAGAAGAAGAAGCTGAAGAAGAAGAAGCTGAAGAAGAAGAAGAAGAAGAAGCTGAAGAAGAAGAAGCTGAAGAAGAAGAAGCTGAAGAAGAAGAAGCAGAAGAAGAAGAAGCAGAAGAAGAAGAAGAAGAAGCAGAAGAAGAAGAAGAAGAAGAAGAAGCTGTAGAAGAAGAAGCTGTAGAAGAAGAAGAAGAAGCTGTAGAAGAAGAAGAAGAAGCTGTAGAAGAAAAAGAAGAAGCTGTAGAAGAATAAGAAGAAGAAGCTGTAGAAGAATAAGAAGAAGCAGAAGCTGAAGAAGCTGTAGAAGAAGCTGAAGAAGCTGTAGAAGAAGAAGCTGTAGAAGAAGAAGCTGTAGAAGCTGTAGAAGCTGTAGAAGAAGAAGCTGTAGAAGCTGAAGAAGAAGCTGTAGAAGCTGAAGAAGAAGAAGCTGTAGAAGCTGAAGAAGAAGAAGCTGTAGAAGCTGAAGAAGAAGAAGCTGTAGAAGCTGAAGAAGAAGAAGCTGTAGAAGCTGAAGCTGAAGAAGCTGTAGAAGAAGAAGCTGAAGAAGCTGTAGAAGAAGAAGCTGAAGAAGCTGTAGAAGAAGAAGCTGAAGAAGCTGTAGAAGAAGAAGAAGAAGCTGTAGAAGAAGAAGAAGAAGCTGTAGAAGAAGAAGAAGAAGCTGTAGAAGAATAAGAAGAAGCTGTAGAAGATGAAGCTGTAGAAGAAGCTGAAGAAGCTGTAGAAGAAGCTGAAGAAGAAGAAGAAGCTGTAGAAGAAGCTGTAGAAGGAGAAGAAGCTGTAGAAGAAGCTGAAGAAGCTGTAGAAGAAGAAGAAGCTGAAGAAGAAGAAGAAGCTGTAGAAGAAGAAGAAGCTGTAGAAGAAGCTGAAGAAGAAGAAGAAGCTGTAGAAGAAGCTGTAGAAGAAGCTGAAGAAGAAGAAGCTGTAGAAGAAGAAGAAGCTGTAGAAGAAGAAGAAGCTGTAGAAGAAGAAGAAGAAGAAGAAGCAGTAGAAGGAGAAGAAGAAGATGAAGAAGCAGCTGTAGAAGAAGAAGAAGAAGAAGAAGAAGAAGAAGAAGAAGCTGTAGAAGAAGAAGATGCAGAAGAAGCTGTAGAAGAAGAAGAAGAAGAAGAAGAAGAAGCTGTAGAAGAAGAAGCTGTAGAAGCTGTAGAAGAAGAAGCTGTAGAAGAAGAAGCTGTAGAAGCTGTAGAATAAGAAGCTGTAGAAGAAGCTGTAGAAGAAGAAGAAGCTGAAGAAGAAGAAGAAGCTGTAGAAGAAGAAGAAGCTGTAGAAGAAGAAGAAGCTGTAGAAGAAGAAGAAGAAGCTGTAGAAGAAGAAGAAGAAGCTGTAGAAGAAGAAGAAGAAGCTGTAGAAGAAGAAGAAGCTGTAGAAGAAGAAGAAGAAGCTGTAGAAGAAGAAGTAGAAGAAGAAGAAGCTGTAGAAGAAGAAGAAGCTGTAGAAGAATCTGTAGAAGAAGAAGAAGCTGTAGAAGAATCTGTAGAAGAAGAAGAATCTGTAGAAGAAGAAGAATCTGTAGTAGAAGAAGAAGCTGTAGAAGAAGAAGCTGTAGAAGAAGAAGCTGTAGAAGAAGAAGAAGCTGTAGAAGAAGAAGAAGAAGAAGAAGCTGTAGAAGAATCTGTAGAAGAAGAAGAAGCTGTAGAAGAAGAAGCTGTAGAAGAAGCAGAAGAAGCTGTAGAAGAAGCAGAAGCAGAAGAAGCTGTAGAAGAAGCAGAAGCAGAAGAAGCTGCAGAAGCAGAAGAAGCTGTAGAAGAAGCAGAAGCAGAAGAAGCTGAAGAAGAAGCAGAAGCAGAAGAAGCTGTAGAAGAAGCAGAAGCAGAAGAAGCTGAAGAAGCAGAAGAAGCAGAAGAAGAAGCAGAAGAAGAAGAAGCTGAAGAAGCTGAAAAAGAAGCAGAAGAAGCAGAAGAAGCTGAAGAAGAAGCAGAAGCAGAAGAAGCAGGAGCAGAAGAAGCAGGAGCAGAAGAAGAAGCAGAAGAAGAAGAAGCTGAAGAAGAAGAAGCAGAAGAAGAAGAAGAAGAAGAAGCTGAAGAAGAAGAAGAAGCAGAAGAAGAAGAAGAAGAAGAAGCTGAAGAAGAAGAAGAAGCTGAAGAAGAAGAAGAAGAAGAAGAAGAAGAAGAAGAAGCTGAAGAAGAAGAAGAAGCTGAAGAAGAAGAAGAAGCTGAAGAAGAAGAAGAAGAAGAAGAAGAAGAAGAAGAAGAAGAAGCTGAAGAAGAAGAAGCTGAAGAAGAAGAAGCTGAAGAAGAAGAAGCTGAAGAAGAAGAAGCTGAAGAAGAAGAAGCTGAAGAAGAAGCAGAAGAAGAAGAAGAAGAAGCAGAAGAAGAAGAAGCTGTAGAAGAAGAAGAAGAAGCTGTAGAAGAAGAAGAAGAAGCTGTAGAAGAAGAAGAAGAAGCTGTAGAAGAAAAAGAAGAAGCTGTAGAAGAATAAGAAGAAGAAGCTGTAGAAGAATAAGAAGAAGCAGAAGCTGAAGAAGCTGTAGAAGAAGCTGAAGAAGCTGTAGAAGAAGAAGCTGTAGAAGCTGTAGAAGCTGTAGAAGAAGAAGCTGTAGAAGCTGAAGAAGAAGAAGCTGTAGAAGCTGAAGAAGAAGAAGCTGTAGAAGCTGAAGAAGAAGAAGAAGCTGAAGAAGAAGAAGAAGCTGAAGAAGAAGAAGAAGAAGAAGAAGAAGAAGCTGAAGAAGAAGCTGTAGAAGAAGAAGAAGAAGCTGTAGAAGAAGAAGAAGAAGCTGTAGAAGAA
This sequence comes from Staurois parvus, assembly GCF_062004578.1. NCBI lineage: Eukaryota > Metazoa > Chordata > Amphibia > Anura > Ranidae > Staurois > Staurois parvus. Next base: position 1,345,169 of record NW_028318136.1, read on the forward strand.
TAAGAAGAAGAAGCAGTAGAAGAATAAGAAGAAGAAGCAGTAGAAGAATAAGAAGAAGAAGCAGTAGAAGAATAAGAAGAAGAAGAAGAAGCTGAAGAAGAAGCTGAAGAAGCTGAAGCTGTAGAAGAAGAAGCTGTAGAAGAGGAAGCTGTAGAAGAAGAAGCTGTAGAAGAAGAAGCTGTAGAAGAAGAAGCTGAAGAAGCTGTAGAAGCTGAAGAAGAAGAAGCTGTAGAAGCTGAAGAAGAAGCTGTAGAAGCTGAAGAAGAAGAAGCTGTAGAAGCTGAAGAAGAAGAAGCTGTAGAAGCTGAAGAAGAAGAAGCTGTAGAAGCTGAAGCTGAAGAAGCTGTAGAAGAAGAAGCTGAAGAAGCTGTAGAAGAAGAAGCTGAAGAAGCTGAAGAAGAAGAAGCTGAAGAAGCTGTAGAAGAAGCTGAAGAAGAAGAAGCTGTAGAAGAAGAAGAAGCTGTAGAAGAAGAAGAAGCTGTAGAAGAAGAAGAAGCTGTAGAAGAAGAAGAAGCTGTAGAAGAAGAAGCTGAAGAAGCTGTAGAAGAAGCTGAAGAAGAAGAAGAAGCTGTAGAAGAAGCTGTAGAAGAAGCTGAAGAAGCTGTAGAAGAATAAGAAGAAGCTGTAGAAGAAGAAGAAGCTGTAGAAGAAGAAGAAGAAGCTGTAGAAGAAGAAGAAGAAGCTGTAGAAGAAGAAGAAGAAGCTGTAGAAGAAGAAGAAGAAGCTGTAGAAGAATAAGAAGAAGCTGTAGAAGAAGAAGAAGAAGCTGTAGAAGAAGAAGAAGAAGCTGTAGAAGAATAAGAAGAAGCTGTAGAAGAAGAAGAAGAAGCTGTAGAAGAATAAGAAGAAGCTGTAGAAGATGAAGCTGTAGAAGCTGTAGAAGAAGCTGTAGAAGAAGCTGTAGAAGGAGAAGAAGCTGTAGAAGAAGCTGTAGAAGAAGAAGCTGTAGAAGAAGAAGCTGTAGAAGAAGCTGTAGAAGAAGCTGTAGAAGAAGAAGAAGCTGAAGAAGAAGAAGAAGCTGTAGAAGAAGCTGAAGAAGAAGAAGAAGCTGTAGAAGAAGCTGAAGAAGAAGAAGAAGCTGAAGAAGAAGAAGAAGCTGTAGAAGAAGAAGAAGAAGCTGTAGAAGAAGAGGAAGCTGTAGAAGAAGAAGAAGAAGCTGTAGAAGAAGAAGAAGCTGTAGAAGAAGAAGAAGAAGCTGTAGAAGAAGAAGAAGAAGCTGTAGAAGAAGAAGAAGCTGTAGAAGAAGAAGAAGCTGTAGAAGAAGAAGAAGAAGAAGAAGAAGAAGAAGCTGTAGAAGAAGAAGAAGAAGAAGAAGCTGTAGAAGAAGAAGAAGAAGAAGAAGAAGCTGTAGAAGAAGAAGAAGAAGAAGAAGAAGCTGTAGAAGAAGAAGAAGCTGTAGAAGAAGAAGAAGAAGAAGCTGTAGAAGAAGAAGAAGAAGAAGCTGTAGAAGAAGAAAAAGCTGTAGAAGAAGCTGTAGAAGAAGAAGAAGAAGAAGCTGTAGAAGAAGCTGAAGAAGCTGAAGAAGCTGTAGAAGAAGAAGCTGAAGAAGCTGTAGAAGAAGAAGAAGCTGTAGAAGAAGAAGAAGATGTAGAAGAAGCTGTAGAAGAAGCTGTAGAAGAAGAAGAAGAAGCTGTAGAAGAAGAAGAAGAAGCTGTAGAAGAAGAAGCAGAAGCAGTAGAAGAAGAAGTAGAAGCTGTAGAAGAATCTGTAGAAGAAGAAGAAGCTGTAGAAGAATCTGTAGAAGAAGAAGAAGCTGTAGAAGAAGAAGCTGTAGAAGAAGAAGCTGTAGAAGAAGAAGCTGTAGAAGAAGAAGAAGAAGAAGAAGCTGTAGAAGAAGCAGAAGCAGAAGAAGCTGTAGAAGAAGCAGAAGCAGAAGAAGCTGTAGAAGAAGCAGAAGCAGAAGAAGCTGAAGATGCAGAAGAAGCAGAAGAAGAAGCAGAAGAAGCAGAAGAAGCAGAAGAAGCAGAAGAAGAAGCAGAAGAAGCAGAAGAAGAAGAAGAAGAAGCTGAAGAAGCTGAAGAAGAAGCTGAAGAAGCTGAAGAAGAAGCAGAAGAAGCTGAAGAAGAAGCAGAAGAAGAAGAAGCTGAAGAAGCTGAAGAAGAAGCAGAAGCAGAAGAAGCAGAAGCAGAAGAAGCAGAAGCAGAAGCAGAAGAAGCAGAAGCAGCTGAAGAAGAAGAAGAAGAAGAAGAAGAAGAAGCTGAAGAAGAAGAAGCTGAAGAAGAAGAAGCTGAAGAAGAAGAAGCTGAAGAAGAAGCAGAAGAAGAAGAAGAAGCTGAAGAAGCTGAAGAAGAAGAAGAAGCTGAAGAAGAAGAAGAAGAAGAAGAAGAAGAAGAAGAAGAAGCTGTAGAAGAAGAAGAAGAAGCTGTAGAAGAAAAAGAAGAAGCTGTAGAAGAAAAAGAAGAAGCTGTAGAAGAATAAGAAGAAGAAGCTGTAGAAGAATAAGAAGAAGCAGAAGCTGAAGAAGCTGAAGAAGAAGCTGAAGAAGCTGTAGAAGAAGAAGCTGTAGAAGAAGAAGCTGTAGAAGAAGAAGCTGTAGAAGAAGAAGCTGTAGAAGCTGTAGAAGCTGTAGAAGAAGAAGCCGTAGAAGCTGAAGAAGAAGAAGCTGTAGAAGCTGAAGAAGAAGCTGTAGAAGCTGAAGAAGAAGAAGCTGAAGAAGCTGTAGAAGAAGAAGCTGAAGAAGCTGTAGAAGAAGAAGCTGAAGAAGCTGTAGAAGAAGAAGAAGCTGTAGAAGAAGCTGAAGAAGAAGAAGCTGTAGAAGAAGCTGTAGAAGAAGAAGAAGCTGTTGAAGAAGCTGTAGAAGAAGCTGAAGAAGAAGAAGAAGCTGAAGAAGAAGAAGAAGCTGTAGAAGAAGAAGAAGCTGTAGAAGAAGAAGAAGCTGTAGAAGAAGAAGAAGCTGTAGAAGAAGAAGAAGCTGTAGAAGAAGAAGAAGAAGAAGCTGTAGAAGAAGAAGAAGAAGAAGCTGTAGAAGAAGAAGAAGAAGAAGAAGCAGCTGTAGAAGAAGAAGAAGAAGCTGTAGAAGAAGAAGAAGAAGAAGCTGTAGAAGAAGAAGAAGAAGAAGCTGTAGAAGAAGAAGAAGAAGAAGAAGAAGATGCAGAAGAAGCAGAAGAAGAAGAAGCAGAAGAAGAAGAAGCTGAAGAAGAAGCTGAAGAAGAAGCAGAAGCAGAAGAAGCAGAAGAAGCTGAAGAAGAAGCAGAAGAAGCTGAAGCAGAAGCAGAAGAAGCTGAAGAAGAAGAAGCTGAAGAAGAAGAAGCTGAAGCAGAAGCAGAAGAAGCTGAAGAAGAAGAAGCTGAAGAAGAAGAAGCTGAAGCAGAAGCAGAAGAAGCTGAAGAAGCTGAAGAAGAAGAAGCTGAAGAAGAAGAAGCTGAAGAAGAAGAAGAAGCTGAAGAAGAAGAAGAAGAAGCTGAAGAAGAAGCTGTAGAAGAAGAAGAAGAAGCTGTAGAAGAAGAAGAAGAAGCTGTAGAAGAAGAAGAAGAAGCTGTAGAAGAAAAAGAAGAAGCTGTAGAAGAAGTAGAAGAAGCTGTAGAAGAAGTAGAAGAATAAGAAGAAGCTGTAGAAGAATAAGAAGAAGCTGTAGAAGAATAAGAAGAAGAAGCAGAAGAAGAAGAAGAAGCTGAAGAAGAAGCTGAAGAAGAAGCTGAAGAAGCTGAAGAAGAAGAAGCTGTAGAAGAAGAAGCTGTAGAAGAAGAAGCTGTAGAAGAAGAAGCTGTAGAAGCTGTAGAAGCTGAAGAAGAAGAAGCTGTAGAAGCTGAAGAAGAAGAAGCTGTAGAAGCTGAAGAAGAAGAAGCTGTAGAAGCTGAAGAAGAAAAAGCTGTAGAAGCTGAAGAAGAAGAAGCTGTAGAAGCTGAAGCTGAAGAAGCTGTAGAAGAAGAAGCTGAAGAAGCTGTAGAAGAAGAAGCTGAAGAAGCTGTAGAAGAAGAAGCTGAAGAAGCTGTAGAAGAAGAAGCTGAAGAAGCTGTAGAAGAAGCTGAAGAAGAAGAAGAAGCTGTAGAAGAAGCTGAAGAAGAAGAAGAAGCTGTAGAAGAAGCTGAAGAAGAAGAAGAAGCTGTAGAAGAAGAAGAAGCTGTAGAAGAAGAAGAAGCTGTAGAAGAAGAAGAAGCTGTAGAAGAAGAAAAAGCTGTAGAAGAAGAAGCAGCTGTAGAAGAAGAAGCAGCTGTAGAAGAAGAAGAAGCTGTAGAAGAAGAAGAAGCTGTAGAAAAAGAAGAAGCTGTAGAAAAAGAAGAAGCTGTAGAAGAATAAGAAGAAGCTGTAGAAGAATAAGAAGAAGCTGTAGAAGAAGAAGAAGAAGCTGTAGAAGAATAAGAAGAAGCTGTAGAAGAATAAGAAGAAGCTGTAGAAGAAGAAGAAGAAGAAGCTGTAGAAGAAGCTGTAGAAGAAGAAGAAGCTGAAGAAGAAGAAGAAGCTGTAGAAGAAGCTGTAGAAGAAGCTGTAGAAGAAGCTGTAGAAGAAGAAGAAGCTGTAGAAGAAGAAGAAGCTGTAGAAGAAGAAGAAGCTGTAGAAGAAGAAGAAGCTGTAGAAGAAGAAGAAGCTGTAGAAGAAGAAGAAGCTGTAGAAGAAGAAGAAGAAGAAGAAGCTGTAGAAGAAGAAGAAGAAGAAGAAGAAGCTGTAGAAGAAGAAGAAGAAGCTGTAGAAGAAGAAGAAGAAGCTGTAGAAGAAGAAGAAGCTGTAGAAGAAAAAGAAGAAGCTGTAGAAGAAGTAGAAGAAGAAGAAGAAGCTGTAGAAGAATAAGAAGAAGCTGTAGAAGAATAAGAAGAAGAAGCAGAAGAAGAAGAAGAAGCTGAAGAAGAAGCTGAAGAAGAAGCTGAAGAAGAAGCTGAAGAAGCTGAAGAAGAAGAAGAAGCTGTAGAAGAAGAAGCTGTAGAAGAAGAAGCTGTAGAAGAAGAAGAAGCTGTAGAAGCTGTAGAAGCTGAAGAAGAAGAAGCTGTAGAAGCTGAAGAAGAAGAAGCTGTAGAAGCTGAAGAAGAAGAAGCTGTAGAAGCTGAAGAAGAAAAAGCTGTAGAAGCTGAAGAAGAAGAAGCTGTAGAAGCTGAAGCTGAAGAAGCTGTAGAAGAAGAAGCTGAAGAAGCTGTAGAAGAAGAAGCTGAAGAAGCTGTAGAAGAAGAAGCTGAAGAAGCTGTAGAAGAAGAAGCTGAAGAAGCTGTAGAAGAAGCTGAAGAAGAAGAAGAAGCTGTAGAAGAAGCTGAAGAAGAAGAAGAAGCTGTAGAAGAAGCTGAAGAAGAAGAAGAAGAAGCTGTAGAAGAAGAAGAAGCTGTAGAAGAAGAAGAAGCTGTAGAAGAAGAAGAAGCTGTAGAAGAATAAGAAGAAGCTGTAGAAGAAGAAGAAGCTGTAGAAAAAGAAGAAGCTGTAGAAGAATAAGAAGAAGCTGTAGAAGAAGAAGAAGAAGCTGTAGAAGAATAAGAAGAAGCTGTAGAAGAAGCTGTAGAAGAAGAAGAAGCTGAAGAAGAAGAAGAAGCTGTAGAAGAAGCTGAAGAAGAAGAAGAAGCTGTAGAAGAAGAAGAAGCTGTAGAAGAAGAAGAAGCTGTAGAAGAAGAAGAAGCTGTAGAAGAAGAAGAAGCTGTAGAAGAAGAAGAAGCTGTAGAAGAAGAAGAAGCTGTAGAAGAAGAAGAAGAAGAAGAAGAAGAAGAAGAAGAAGAAGAAGAAGAAGAAGCTGTAGAAGAAGAAGAAGAAGCTGTAGAAGAAGAAGAAGAAGCTGTAGAAGAAGAAGAAGAAGAAGAAGAAGAAGAAGAAGAAGAAGCTGTAGAAGAAGAAGAAGAAAAAGCTGTAGAAGAAGAAGAAGCTGTAGAAGAAGCTGTAAAAGAAGCTGTAGAAGAAGCTGTAGAAGAAGCTGTAGAAGAAGCTGTAGAAGAAGAAGGTGTAGAAGAAGCTGTAGAAGAAGAAGAAGAAGAAGAAGCTGTAGAAGAAGAAGCTGTAGAAGAAGCTGTAGAAGAAGAAGAAGAAGCTGTAGAAGAAGAAGAAGAAGCTGTAGAAGAAGAAGAAGAAGCAGAAGAAGAAGAAGCTGTAGAAGAAGAAGAAGCTGTAGAAGAAGCTGTAGAAGAAGCTGTAGAAGAAGAAGAAGAAGCTGTAGAAGAAGAAGAAGAAGCAAAAGAAGAAACAGAAGAAGAAGCAGAAGAAGCTGTAGAAGAAGCAGAAGCTGTAGAAGAAGCAGAAGCTGTAGAAGAAGAAGAAGAAGCTGTAGAAGAAAAAAGAAGAAGAAGCTGAAGAAGAAGAAGAAGAAGCTGAAGAAGAAGAAGAAGCTGTAGAAGAAGAAGAAGCTGTAGAAGAAGAAGAAGCTGTAGAAGAAGAAGAAGCTGTAGAAGAAGAAGAAGCTGTAGAAGAAGAAGAAGCTGAAGAAGAAGAAGAAGCTGAAGAAGAAGAAGAAGAAGCTGTAGAAGAAGAAGAAGCTGAAGAAGAAGCTGTAGAAGGAGAAGAAGCTGAAGAAGAAGCAGAAGCTGTAGAAGAAGAAGCTGAAGAAGCAGAAGAAGAAGCAGAAGAAGAAGCAGAAGAAGAAGAAGAAGCTGTAGAAGAAGCAGAAGCTGTAGAAGAAGAAGAAGAAGAAGTTGAAGTTGTAGAAGCAGCTGTAGAAGAAGAAGAAGAAGAAGAAGCTGTAGAAGAAGCTGTAGAAAAAGAAGAAGAAGAAGAAGAAGCTGAAGAAGAAGAAGCTGTAGAAGAAAAAGAAGCTGAAGAAGCTGTAGAAGAAAAAGAAGCTGAAGAAGCTGTAGAAGAAGAAGAAGCTGTAGAAGAAGAAGAAGCTGAAGAAGAAGAAGAAGCTGAAGAAGAAGAAGAAGCTGAAGAAGAAGCTGTAGAAGAAGAAGCTGAAGAAGAAGAAGAAGCTGAAGAAGAAGAAGAAGAAGCTGAAGAAGAAGAAGAAGAAGAAGCAGAAGAAGAAGCAGAAGAAGCTGTAGAAGAAGAAGCAGAAGAAGCTGTAGAAGAAGCAGAAGCTGTAGAAGAAGCAGAAGCTGTAGAAGAAGAAGAAGAAGTTGTAGAAGAAGCTGTAGAAGAAGAAGAAGTAGAAGAAGCTGTAGAAGAAGAAGAAGAAGAAGAAGAAGAAGAAGCTGGAGAAGAAGAAGAAGAAGAAGAAGAAGAAGAAGAAGAAGCTGGAGAAGAAGAAGAAGAAGAAGAAGAAGAAGAAGAAGAAGAAGAAGAAGAAGAAGAAGAAGCTGAAGAAGAAGAAGAAGAAGCTGAAGAAGAAGAAGAAGCTGTAGAAGAAGAAGAAGAAGCTGAAGAAGAAGAAGAAGAAGCTGAAGAAGAAGAAGAAGAAGCTGAAGAAGAAGAAGAAGAAGCTGTAAAAGAAGAAGAAGCTGTAGAAGAAGAAGAAGAAGAAGCTGTAGAAGAAGAAGAAGAAGCAGAAGAAGAAGAAGCTGTAGAAGAAGAAGAAGCTGTAGAAGAAGCTGTAGAAGAAGCTGTAGAAGAAGAAGAAGAAGCTGTAGAAGAAGAAGAAGAAGCAAAAGAAGAAACAGAAGAAGAAGCAGAAGAAGCTGTAGAAGAAGCAGAAGCTGTAGAAGAAGCAGAAGCTGTAGAAGAAGAAGAAGAAGCTGTAGAAGAAAAAAGAAGAAGAAGCTGAAGAAGAAGAAGAAGAAGAAGCTGAAGAAGCTGAAGAAGAAGAAGAAGAAGAAGAAGAAGAAGCTGTAGAAGAAGAAGAAGCTGTAGAAGAAGAAGAAGCTGTAGAAGAAGAAGAAAGCTGTAGAAGAAGAAGAAGCTGTAGAAGAAGAAGAAGCTGAAGAAGAAGAAGAAGCTGAAGAAGAAGAAGAAGAAGCTGTAGAAGAAGAAGAAGCTGAAGAAGAAGCTGTAGAAGGAGAAGAAGCTGAAGAAGAAGAAGAAGCTGTAGAAGAAGAAGCTGAAGAAGCAGAAGAAGAAGCAGAAGAAGAAGCAGAAGAAGAAGAAGAAGAAGCTGTAGAAGAAGCAGAAGCTGTAGAAGAAGAAGAAGAAGAAGAAGTTGAAGTTGTAGAAGCAGCTGTAGAAGAAGAAGAAGAAGAAGCTGTAGAAGAAGCTGTAGAAGAAGCTGTAGAAGAAGAAGAAGAAGAAGAAGAAGCTGAAGAAAAAGAAGCTGAAGAAGCTGTAGAAGAAGAAGAAGCTGTAGAAGAAGAAGAAGCTGTAGAAGAAGAAGAAGCTGAAGAAGAAGAAGAAGCTGAAGAAGAAGAAGAAGCTGAAGAAGAAGCTGTAGAAGAAGAAGCTGAAGAAGAAGAAGAAGCTGAAGAAGAAGAAGAAGAAGAAGCAGAAGAAGAAGCAGAAGAAGCTGTAGAAGAAGAAGCAGAAGAAGCTGTAGAAGAAGCAGAAGCTGTAGAAGAAGCAGAAGCTGTAGAAGAAGAAGAAGAAGCTGTAGAAGAAGCTGTAGAAGAAGAAGAAGTAGAAGAAGCTGTAGAAGAAGAAGAAGAAGAAGAAGAAGAAGAAGAAGAAGAAGAAGCTGTAGAAGAAGAAGAAGAAGAAGAAGAAGCTGGAGAAGAAGAAGAAGAAGAAGAAGAAGAAGAAGCTGAAGAAGAAGAAGCTGTAGAAGAAGAAGAAGAAGCTGAAGAAGAAGAAGAAGAAGAAGAAGCTGAAGAAGAAGAAGAAGAAGCTGAAGAAGAAGAAGAAGAAGCTGTAAAAGAAGAAGAAGCTGTAGAAGAAGCTGTAGAAGAAGCTGTAGAAGAAGCTGTAGAAGAAGCTGTAGAAGAAGAAGAAGCTGTAGAAGAAGAAGAAGCTGTAGAAGAAGAAGAAGCTGTAGAAGAAGAAGAAGCTGTAGAAGAAGAAGAAGCTGAAGCAGAAGAAGCAGAAGAAGAAGCTGTAGAAGAAGCTGAAGAAGAAGAAGAAGCAGAAGAAGAAGCAGAAGCTGTAGAAGCAGAAGAAGCAGAAGAAGAAGCAGAAGCTGTAGAAGAAGAAGAAGAAGAAGCTGTAGAAGAAGCTGTAGAAGAAGAAGAAGAAGAAGAAGAAGAAGAAGAAGAAGAAGAAGAAGAAGAAGAAGAAGAAGAAGAAGAAGAAGAAGAAAAAGCAGTAGAGGAAGAAGAAGCTGAAGAAGAAGAAGAAGCTGAAGAAGAAGCAGAAGCTGTAGAGGAAGCTGAAGAAGAAGAAGCTGTAGAAGAAGCTGAAGAAGAAGAAGCTGAAGAAGAAGAAGAAGCTGAAGAAGAAGAAGAAGAAGCTGAAGAAGAAGAAGAAGAAGAAGCTGAAGAAGAAGAAGAAGAAGAAGCTGAAGGAGAAGAAGAAGAAGAAGCTGAAGAAGAAGAAGAAGAAGAAGCTGAAGAAGAAGAAGAAGAAGAAGCTGTAGAAGAAGAAGAAGCTGTAGAAGAAGCAGAAGCTGTAGAAGAAGAAGAAGAAGCTGTAGAAGAAAAAAGAAGAAGAAGCTGAAGAAGAAGAAGAAGTAGAAGCTGAAGAAGAAGAAGAAGAAGAAGAAGCTGTAGAAGAAGAAGAAGCTGAAGAAGAAGAAGAAGCTGTAGAAGAAGAAGAAGCTGTAGAAGAAGAAGAAGCTGAAGAAGAAGAAGAAGCTGAAGAAGAAGAAGAAGCTGAAGAAGAAGAAGCTGAAGAAGAAGAAGAAGAAGCTGTAGAAGAAGCTGTAGAAGAAGCTGTAGAAGAAGCTGTAGAAGAAGCTGTAGAAGAAGCTGTAGAAGAAGAAGAAGAAGAAGAAGAAGCTGTAGAGGAAGAAGAAGCTGAAGAAGAAGAAGAAGCTGTAGAAGAAGCAGAAGCTGTCGAGGAAGAAGAAGAAGCAGAAGCTGTAGAAGAAGAAGAAGAAGAAGAAGAAGAAGAAGAAGAAGAAAAAGCTGTAGAAGAAGAAGAAGAAGAAGCTGTAGAAGAAGCTGTAGAAGAAGCTGTAGAAGAAGAAGCTGTAGAAGAAGAAGAAGAAGCTGTAGAAGAAGCTGTAGAAGAAGAAGCTGTAGAAGAAGCTGTAGAAGAAGAAGCTGTAGAAGAAGAAGAAGCTGTAGAAGAAGCTGTAGAAGAAGCTGTAGAAGAAGAAGAAGCTGTAGAAGAAGCTGTAGAAGAAGAAGAAGCTGTAGAAGAAGAAGCAGAAGAAGCTGTAGAAGAAGAAGAAGCTGAAGAAGAAGCTGTAGAAGAAGAAGCAGAAGCAGAAGAAGCAGAAGCAGAAGAAGCAGAAGAAGAAGAAGCTGTAGAAGAAGAAGAAGAAGCTGTAGAAGAAGAAGAAGAAGCTGTAGAAGAAGAAGCTGTAGAAGAAGAAGAAGCTGTAGAAGAAGAAGAAGCTGTAGAAGAAGAAGAAGAAGCTGTAGAAGAAGAAGAAGAAGCTGTAGAAGAAGAAGAAGAAGCTGTAGAAGAAGAAGAAGAAGAAGAAGAAGAAGAAGAAGAAGAAGAAGAAGAAGAAGAAGAAGCTGTAGAAGAAGAAGAAGAAGAAGCTGTAGAAGAAGAAGAAGAAGAAGAAGAAGAAGCTGTAGAAGAAGAAGAAGAAGAAGAAGAAGAAGCTGTAGAAGAAGAAGAAGAAGAAGAAGAAGAAGCTGTAGAAGAAGAAGAAGCTGTAGAAGAAGCTGTAGAAGAAGAAGCTGAAGAAGCTGAAGAAGAAGAAGCTGAAGAAGCTGTAGAAGAAGAAGCTGAAGAAGCTGTAGAAGAAGAAGCTGTAGAAGAAGAAGAAGAAGCTGTAGAAGAAGAAGAAGAAGCTGTAGAAGAAGAAGAAGAAGCTGTAGAAGAAGAAGAAGAAGAAGAAGCTGTAGAAGAAGAAGAAGAAGAAGAAGAAGCTGTAGATGAAGCTGTAGAAGAAGAAGAAGCTGTAGAAGAAGCTGTAGAAGAAGAAGCTGAAGAAGCTGAAGAAGAAGAAGCTGAAGAAGAAGAAGAAGCTGAAGAAGAAGAAGAAGAAGCTGTAGAAGAAGCTGTAGAAGAAGAAGAAGAAGCTGTAGAAGAAGAAGAAGAAGAAGAAGCTGTAGAAGAAGAAGCTGTAGAAGAAGAAGAAGAAGAAGAAGCTGTAGAAGAAGAAGAAGAAGAAGCTGTAGATGAAGCTGTAGAAGAAGAAGAAGCTGTAGAAGAAGCTGTAGAAGAAGTAGCTGAAGAAGCTGAAGAAGAAGAAGCTGTAGAAGAAGAAGAAGAAGAAGAAGAAGAAGAAGAAGAAGCTGTAGAAGAAGCTGTAGAAGAAGAAGAAGAAGAAGCTGTAGAAGAAGAAGAAGAAGAAGCTGTAGAAGAAGAAGAAGAAGAAGAAGAAGAAGAAGAAGCTGTAGAAGAAGAAGAAGAAGAAGAAGAAGAAGCTGTAGAAGAAGAAGAAGAAGAAGAAGAAGAAGCTGTAGAAGAAGAAGAAGCTGTAGAAGAAGCTGTAGAAGAAGAAGCTGAAGAAGCTGTAGAAGAAGAAGCTGTAGAAGAAGAAGAAGAAGCTGTAGAAGAAGAAGAAGAAGCTGTAGAAGAAGAAGAAGAAGCTGTAGAAGAAGAAGAAGCAGAAGAAGAAGCAGAAGCTGTAGAAGCAGAAGAAGCAGAAGAAGAAGCAGAAGCTGTAGAAGAAGAAGAAGAAGCTGTAGAAGAAGAAGAAGAAGAAGAAGAAGAAGAAGAAGAAGAAGAAGAAGAAGAAGAAGAAGAAGAAGAAGAAGAAGAAGAAGAAGAAAAAGCAGTAGAGGAAGAAGAAGCTGAAGAAGAAGAAGAAGCTGAAGAAGAAGCAGAAGCTGTAGAGGAAGCTGAAGAAGAAGAAGCTGTAGAAGAAGCTGAAGAAGAAGCTGAAGAAGAAGAAGAAGCTGAAGAAGAAGAAGAAGCTGAAGAAGAAGAAGAAGAAGCTGAAGAAGAAGAAGAAGAAGAAGAAGCTGAAGGAGAAGAAGAAGAAGAAGCTGAAGAAGAAGAAGAAGAAGAAGCTGAAGAAGAAGAAGAAGAAGAAGCTGTAGAAGAAGAAGAAGCTGTAGAAGAAGAAGAAGAAGCTGTAGAAGAAAAAAGAAGAAGAAGCTGAAGAAGAAGAAGAAGTAGAAGCTGAAGAAGAAGAAGAAGAAGAAGAAGAAGCTGTAGAAGAAGAAGAAGCTGAAGAAGAAGAAGAAGCTGTAGAAGAAGAAGAAGCTGTAGAAGAAGAAGAAGCTGAAGAAGAAGAAGAAGCTGAAGAAGAAGAAGAAGCTGAAGAAGAAGAAGCTGAAGAAGAAGAAGCTGAAGAAGAAGAAGAAGAAGCTGTAGAAGAAGCTGTAGAAGAAGCTGTAGAAGAAGCTGTAGAAGAAGAAGAAGAAGAAGAAGAAGCTGTAGAGGAAGAAGAAGCTGAAGAAGAAGAAGAAGCTGTAGAAGAAGCAGAAGCTGTCGAGGAAGAAGAAGAAGCAGAAGCTGTAGAAGAAGAAGAAGAAGAAGAAGAAGAAGAAGAAGAAAAAGCTGTAGAAGAAGAAGAAGAAGCTGTAGAAGAAGCTGTAGAAGAAGCTGTAGAAGAAGAAGCTGTAGAAGAAGAAGAAGAAGCTGTAGAAGAAGCTGTAGAAGAAGAAGCTGTAGAAGAAGCTGTAGAAGAAGAAGCTGTAGAAGAAGAAGAAGCTGTAGAAGAAGCTGTAGAAGAAGCTGTAGAAGAAGAAGAAGCTGTAGAAGAAGCTGTAGAAGAAGCTGTAGAAGAAGAAGAAGCTGTAGAAGAAGCTGTAGAAGAAGAAGAAGCTGTAGAAGAAGAAGCAGAAGAAGCTGTAGAAGAAGAAGAAGCTGAAGAAGAAGCTGTAGAAGAAGAAGCAGAAGCAGAAGAAGCAGAAGCAGAAGAAGCAGAAGAAGAAGAAGCTGTAGAAGAAGAAGAAGAAGCTGTAGAAGAAGAAGCTGTAGAAGAAGAAGCTGTAGAAGAAGAAGAAGAAGAAGCTGTAGAAGAAGAAGAAGAAGAAGAAGAAGAAGAAGAAGAAGAAGAAGAAGAAGAAGAAGAAGAAGAAGAAGAAGAAGAAGCTGTAGAAGAAGAAGAAGAAGAAGCTGTAGAAGAAGAAGAAGAAGAAGAAGAAGCTGTAGAAGAAGAAGAAGAAGAAGAAGAAGCTGTAGAAGAAGAAGAAGCTGTAGAAGAAGAAGAAGCTGTAGAAGAAGCTGTAGAAGAAGAAGCTGAAGAAGAAGAAGCTGAAGAAGCTGTAGAAGAAGAAGCTGAAGAAGCTGTAGAAGAAGAAGCTGTAGAAGAAGAAGAAGAAGCTGTAGAAGAAGAAGAAGAAGCTGTAGAAGAAGAAGAAGAAGCTGTAGAAGAAGAAGAAGAAGCTGTAGAAGAAGAAGAAGAAGAAGAAGCTGTAGAAGAAGAAGAAGAAGAAGAAGAAGCTGTAGATGAAGCTGTAGAAGAAGAAGAAGCTGTAGAAGAAGCTGTAGAAGAAGAAGCTGAAGAAGCTGAAGAAGAAGAAGCTGAAGAAGAAGAAGAAGCTGAAGAAGAAGCTGTAGAAGAAGCTGTAGAAGAAGAAGAAGCTGTAGAAGAAGCTGTAGAAGAAGAAGAAGCTGTAGAAGAAGAAGAAGCTGTAGAAGAAGAAGCTGTAGAAGAAGAAGCTGTAGAAGAAGAAGAAGAAGAAGAAGAAGAAGCTGTAGAAGAAGAAGAAGAAGAAGAAGAAGAAGCTGTAGAAGAAGAAGAAGAAGAAGAAGAAGCTGTAGAAGAAGAAGAAGAAGAAGAAGAAGAAGAAGAAGAAGAAGAAGAAGCTGTAGAAGAAGAAGAAGAAGAAGAAGAAGAAGAAGAAGAAGAAGAAGCTGTAGAAGAAGAAGAAGAAGAAGAAGAAGAAGCTGTAGAAGAAGAAGAAGAAGAAGAAGAAGAAGAAGAAGAAGAAGAAGAAGAAGAAGCTGTAGAAGAAGAAGAAGCTGTAGAAGAAGAAGAAGCTGTAGAAGAAGAAGAAGAAGAAGAAGAAGAAGCTGTAGAAGAAGAAGAAGAAGAAGAAGAAGCTGTAGAAGAAGAAGAAGCTGTAGAAGAAGAAGAAGAAGAAGAAGAAGAAGCTGTAGAAGAAGAAGAAGAAGAAGAAGAAGCTGTAGAAGAAGAAGAAGAAGAAGAAGAAGAAGAAGAAGAAGAAGCTGTAGAAGAAGAAGAAGAAGAAGAAGCAGAAGAAGAAGAAGAAGAAGAAGCTGTAGAAGAAGAAGCTGTAGAAGAAGAAGCTGTAGAAGATGAAGAAGAAGAAGAAGAAGCTGTAGAAGAAGAAGAAGAAGAAGAAGCTGTAGAAGAAGAAGAAGAAGAAGAAGCTGTAGAAGAAGCTGTAGAAGAAGCTGTAGAAGAAGAAGAAGAAGAAGAAGAAGCTGAAGAAGAAGAAGCTGTAGAAGAAAAAGAAGCTGAAGAAGCTGTAGAAGAAGAAGAAGCTGTAGAAGAAGAAGAAGCTGTAGAAGAAGAAGAAGCTGAAGAAGAAGAAGAAGCTGAAGAAGAAGAAGAAGCTGAAGAAGAAGCTGTAGAAGAAGAAGCTGAAGAAGAAGAAGAAGCTGAAGAAGAAGAAGAAGAAGAAGCAGAAGAAGAAGCAGAAGAAGCTGTAGAAGAAGAAGCAGAAGAAGCTGTAGAAGAAGCAGAAGCTGTAGAAGAAGCAGAAGCTGTAGAAGAAGAAGAAGAAGCTGTAGAAGAAGCTGTAGAAGAAGAAGAAGTAGAAGAAGCTGTAGAAGAAGAAGAAGAAGAAGAAGAAGAAGAAGAAGAAGAAGAAGAAGAAGCTGTAGAAGAAGAAGAAGAAGAAGAAGCTGGAGAAGAAGAAGAAGAAGAAGAAGAAGCTGAAGAAGAAGAAGCTGTAGAAGAAGAAGAAGAAGCTGAAGAAGAAGAAGAAGAAGAAGAAGCTGAAGAAGAAGAAGAAGAAGCTGAAGAAGAAGAAGAAGAAGCTGTAAAAGAAGAAGAAGCTGTAGAAGAAGCTGTAGAAGAAGCTGTAGAAGAAGCTGTAGAAGAAGCTGTAGAAGAAGAAGAAGCTGTAGAAGAAGAAGAAGCTGTAGAAGAAGAAGAAGCTGTAGAAGAAGAAGAAGCTGAAGCAGAAGAAGCAGAAGAAGAAGCTGTAGAAGAAGCTGAAGAAGAAGAAGAAGCAGAAGAAGAAGCAGAAGCTGTAGAAGCAGAAGAAGCAGAAGAAGAAGCAGAAGCTGTAGAAGAAGAAGAAGAAGAAGCTGTAGAAGAAGCTGTAGAAGAAGAAGAAGAAGAAGAAGAAGAAGAAGAAGAAGAAGAAGAAGAAGAAGAAGAAGAAGAAGAAGAAGAAGAAGAAGAAAAAGCAGTAGAGGAAGAAGAAGCTGAAGAAGAAGAAGAAGCTGAAGAAGAAGCAGAAGCTGTAGAGGAAGCTGAAGAAGAAGAAGCTGTAGAAGAAGCTGAAGAAGAAGAAGCTGAAGAAGAAGAAGAAGCTGAAGAAGAAGAAGAAGCTGAAGAAGAAGAAGAAGAAGCTGAAGAAGAAGAAGAAGAAGAAGCTGAAGAAGAAGAAGAAGAAGAAGCTGTAGAAGAAGAAGAAGCTGTAGAAGAAGCAGAAGCTGTAGAAGAAGAAGAAGAAGCTGTAGAAGAAAAAAGAAGAAGAAGCTGAAGAAGAAGAAGTAGAAGCTGAAGAAGAAGAAGAAGAAGAAGCTGTAGAAGAAGAAGAAGCTGAAGAAGAAGAAGAAGCTGTAGAAGAAGAAGAAGCTGTAGAAGAAGAAGAAGCTGAAGAAGAAGAAGAAGCTGAAGAAGAAGAAGAAGCTGAAGAAGAAGAAGCTGAAGAAGAAGAAGAAGAAGCTGTAGAAGAAGCTGTAGAAGAAGCTGTAGAAGAAGCTGTAGAAGAAGCTGTAGAAGAAGAAGAAGAAGAAGAAGAAGCTGTAGAGGAAGAAGAAGCTGAAGAAGAAGAAGAAGCTGTAGAAGAAGCAGAAGCTGTCGAGGAAGAAGAAGAAGCAGAAGCTGTAGAAGAAGAAGAAGAAGAAGAAGAAGAAGAAGAAAAAGCTGTAGAAGAAGAAGAAGAAGAAGCTGTAGAAGAAGCTGTAGAAGAAGCTGTAGAAGAAGAAGCTGTAGAAGAAGAAGAAGAAGCTGTAGAAGAAGCTGTAGAAGAAGAAGCTGTAGAAGAAGCTGTAGAAGAAGAAGCTGTAGAAGAAGAAGAAGCTGTAGAAGAAGCTGTAGAAGAAGCTGTAGAAGAAGAAGAAGCTGTAGAAGAAGCTGTAGAAGAAGAAGAAGCTGTAGAAGAAGAAGCAGAAGAAGCTGTAGAAGAAGAAGAAGCTGAAGAAGAAGCTGTAGAAGAAGAAGCAGAAGCAGAAGAAGCAGAAGCAGAAGAAGCAGAAGAAGAAGAAGCTGTAGAAGAAGAAGAAGAAGCTGTAGAAGAAGAAGAAGAAGCTGTAGAAGAAGAAGAAGCTGTAGAAGAAGAAGAAGCTGTAGAAGAAGAAGAAGAAGCTGTAGAAGAAGAAGAAGAAGCTGTAGAAGAAGAAGAAGAAGCTGTAGAAGAAGAAGAAGAAGCTGTAGAAGAAGAAGAAGAAGCTGTAGAAGAAGAAGAAGAAGAAGAAGAAGAAGAAGAAGAAGAAGAAGCTGTAGAAGAAGAAGAAGAAGAAGCTGTAGAAGAAGAAGAAGAAGAAGAAGAAGAAGCTGTAGAAGAAGAAGAAGAAGAAGAAGAAGAAGCTGTAGAAGAAGAAGAAGCTGTAGAAGAAGCTGTAGAAGAAGAAGCTGAAGAAGCTGAAGAAGAAGAAGCTGAAGAAGCTGTAGAAGAAGAAGCTGAAGAAGCTGTAGAAGAAGAAGAAGAAGAAGAAGAAGCTGTAGAGGAAGAAGAAGAAGCTGTAGAAGAAGAAGAAGAAGCTGTAGAAGAAGAAGAAGAAGAAGAAGCTGTAGAAGAAGAAGAAGAAGAAGCTGTAGATGAAGCTGTAGAAGAAGAAGAAGCTGTAGAAGAAGCTGTAGAAGAAGAAGCTGAAGAAGCTGAAGAAGAAGAAGCTGAAGAAGAAGAAGAAGCTGAAGAAGAAGAAGAAGAAGCTGTAGAAGAAGCTGTAGAAGAAGAAGAAGAAGCTGTAGAAGAAGAAGAAGAAGAAGAAGCTGTAGAAGAAGAAGCTGTAGAAGAAGAAGAAGAAGAAGAAGCTGTAGAAGAAGAAGAAGAAGAAGCTGTAGATGAAGCTGTAGAAGAAGAAGAAGCTGTAGAAGAAGCTGTAGAAGAAGTAGCTGAAGAAGCTGAAGAAGAAGAAGCTGTAGAAGAAGAAGAAGAAGAAGAAGAAGAAGAAGAAGAAGAAGAAGAAGCTGTAGAAGAAGCTGTAGAAGAAGAAGAAGAAGAAGCTGTAGAAGAAGAAGAAGAAGAAGAAGAAGAAGAAGCTGTAGAAGAAGAAGAAGAAGAAGAAGAAGAAGCTGTAGAAGAAGAAGAAGAAGAAGAAGAAGAAGAAGCTGTAGAAGAAGAAGAAGAAGAAGAAGAAGAAGCTGTAGAAGAAGAAGAAGCTGTAGAAGAAGCTGTAGAAGAAGAAGCTGAAGAAGCTGTAGAAGAAGAAGCTGAAGAAGCTGTAGAAGAAGAAGCTGTAGAAGAAGAAGAAGAAGCTGTAGAAGAAGAAGAAGAAGCTGTAGAAGAAGAAGAAGCAGAAGAAGAAGCAGAAGCTGTAGAAGCAGAAGAAGCAGAAGAAGAAGCAGAAGCTGTAGAAGAAGAAGCTGTAGAAGAAGAAGAAGAAGAAGAAGAAGAAGAAGAAGAAGAAGAAGAAAAAGCAGTAGAGGAAGAAGAAGCTGAAGAAGAAGAAGAAGCTGAAGAAGAAGCAGAAGCTGTAGAGGAAGCTGAAGAAGAAGAAGCTGTAGAAGAAGCTGAAGAAGAAGCTGAAGAAGAAGAAGAAGCTGAAGAAGAAGAAGAAGCTGAAGAAGAAGAAGAAGAAGAAGAAGCTGAAGAAGAAGAAGAAGAAGAAGAAGCTGAAGGAGAAGAAGAAGAAGAAGCTGAAGAAGAAGAAGAAGAAGAAGCTGAAGAAGAAGAAGAAGAAGAAGAAGCTGTAGAAGAAGAAGAAGCTGTAGAAGAAGCAGAAGCTGTAGAAGAAGAAGAAGAAGCTGTAGAAGAAAAAAGAAGAAGAAGCTGAAGAAGAAGAAGAAGTAGAAGCTGAAGAAGAAGAAGAAGAAGAAGAAGCTGTAGAAGAAGAAGAAGCTGAAGAAGAAGAAGAAGCTGTAGAAGAAGAAGAAGCTGTAGAAGAAGAAGAAGCTGAAGAAGAAGAAGAAGCTGAAGAAGAAGAAGAAGCTGAAGAAGAAGAAGCTGAAGAAGAAGAAGAAGAAGCTGTAGAAGAAGCTGTAGAAGAAGCTGTAGAAGAAGCTGTAGAAGAAGCTGTAGAAGAAGAAGAAGAAGAAGAAGAAGCTGTAGAGGAAGAAGAAGCTGAAGAAGAAGAAGAAGCTGTAGAAGAAGCAGAAGCTGTCGAGGAAGAAGAAGAAGCAGAAGCTGTAGAAGAAGAAGAAGAAGAAGAAGAAGAAGAAGAAGAAGAAGAAGAAGAAAAAGCTGTAGAAGAAGAAGAAGAAGCTGTAGAAGAAGCTGTAGAAGAAGCTGTAGAAGAAGAAGCTGTAGAAGAAGAAGAAGAAGCTGTAGAAGAAGCTGTAGAAGAAGAAGCTGTAGAAGAAGCTGTAGAAGAAGAAGCTGTAGAAGAAGAAGAAGCTGTAGAAGAAGCTGTAGAAGAAGCTGTAGAAGAAGAAGAAGCTGTAGAAGAAGCTGTAGAAGAAGCTGTAGAAGAAGAAGAAGCTGTAGAAGAAGCTGTAGAAGAAGAAGAAGCTGTAGAAGAAGAAGCAGAAGAAGCTGTAGAAGAAGAAGAAGCTGAAGAAGAAGCTGTAGAAGAAGAAGCAGAAGCAGAAGAAGCAGAAGCAGAAGAAGCTGTAGAAGAAGAAGCTGTAGAAGAAGAAGCTGTAGAAGAAGAAGAAGAAGAAGCTGTAGAAGAAGAAGAAGAAGAAGAAGAAGAAGAAGAAGAAGAAGCTGTAGAAGAAGAAGAAGAAGAAGAAGAAGAAGAAGAAGAAGAAGAAGAAGAAGAAGAAGAAGAAGAAGAAGAAGAAGAAGAAGAAGAAGAAGAAGAAGAAGAAGAAGAAGAAGAAGAAGAAGCTGTAGAAGAAGAAGAAGAAGAAGCTGTAGAAGAAGAAGAAGAAGAAGAAGAAGAAGCTGTAGAAGAAGAAGAAGAAGAAGAAGAAGCTGTAGAAGAAGAAGAAGCTGTAGAAGAAGAAGAAGCTGTAGAAGAAGCTGTAGAAGAAGAAGCTGAAGAAGAAGAAGCTGAAGAAGCTGTAGAAGAAGAAGCTGAAGAAGCTGTAGAAGAAGAAGCTGTAGAAGAAGAAGAAGAAGCTGTAGAAGAAGAAGAAGAAGCTGTAGAAGAAGAAGAAGAAGCTGTAGAAGAAGAAGAAGAAGAAGAAGCTGTAGAAGAAGAAGAAGAAGAAGAAGAAGAAGAAGAAGCTGTAGATGAAGCTGTAGAAGAAGAAGAAGCTGTAGAAGAAGCTGTAGAAGAAGAAGCTGAAGAAGCTGAAGAAGAAGAAGCTGAAGAAGAAGAAGAAGCTGAAGAAGAAGAAGAAGCTGTAGAAGAAGCTGTAGAAGAAGAAGAAGCTGTAGAAGAAGCTGTAGAAGAAGAAGAAGCTGTAGAAGAAGCTGTAGAAGAAGAAGAAGCTGTAGAAGAAGAAGAAGCTGTAGAAGAAGAAGCTGTAGAAGAAGCAGCTGTAGAAGAAGAAGCTGTAGAAGAAGAAGCTGTAGAAGAAGAAGAAGAAGAAGAAGAAGCTGTAGAAGAAGAAGAAGAAGAAGAAGAAGAAGAAGCTGTAGAAGAAGAAGAAGAAGAAGAAGAAGAAGAAGAAGAAGAAGCTGTAGAAGAAGAAGAAGAAGAAGAAGAAGAAGAAGAAGAAGAAGCTGTAGAAGAAGAAGAAGAAGAAGAAGAAGAAGAAGCTGTAGAAGAAGAAGAAGAAGAAGAAGAAGAAGAAGAAGAAGAAGAAGAAGAAGCTGTAGAAGAAGAAGAAGCTGTAGAAGAAGAAGAAGCTGTAGAAGAAGAAGAAGAAGAAGAAGAAGAAGAAGAAGCTGTAGAAGAAGAAGAAGAAGAAGAAGTTGTAGAAGAAGAAGAAGCTGTAGAAGAAGAAGAAGAAGAAGAAGAAGCTGTAGAAGAAGAAGAAGAAGAAGAAGAAGCTGTAGAAGAAGAAGAAGAAGAAGAAGAAGAAGAAGAAGCTGTAGAAGAAGAAGAAGAAGAAGAAGAAGCAGAAGAAGAAGAAGAAGAAGAAGCTGTAGAAGAAGAAGCTGTAGAAGAAGAAGCTGTAGAAGATGAAGAAGAAGAAGAAGAAGAAGCTGTAGAAGAAGAAGAAGAAGAAGAAGCTGTAGAAGAAGAAGAAGAAGCTGTAGAAGAAGAAGAAGAAGAAGAAGAAGCTGTAGAAGAAAGAGAAGAAGAAGAAGCTGTAGAAGAAAGAGAAGAAGAAGAAGCTGTAGAAGAAGAAGAAGAAGAAGAAGCTGTAGAAGAAGAAGAAGAAGAAGAAGAAGAAGAAGAAGAAGAAAAAGCTGTAGAAGAAGAAGAAGCTGTAGAAGAAGAAGAAGAAGAAGCTGTAGAAGAAGAAGAAGAAGAAGCTGTAGAAGAAGAAGAAGAAGAAGCTGTAGAAGAAGAAGAAGAAGAAGCTGTAGAAGAAGAAGAAGAAGAAGCTGTAGAAGAAGAAGAAGAAGAAGAAGAAGCTGTAGAAGAAGAGAAGAAGAAGCTGTAGAAGCTGTAGAAGAAGAAGCTGTAGAAGAAGAAGCTGTAGAAGAAGAAGCTGTAGAAGAAGAAGAAGAAGAAGAAGAAGAAGAAGAAGAAGAAGAAGCTGTAGAAGAAGAAGAAGAAGAAGAAGCTGTAGAAGAAGAAGAAGAAGAAGAAGAAGAAGCTGTAGAAGAAGAAGAAGAAGAAGAAGAAGCTGTAGAAGAAGAAGAAGAAGAAGCTGTAGAAGAAGAAGAAGAAGAAGAAGAAGAAGAAGCTGTAGAAGAAGAAGAAGAAGAAGCTGTAGAAGAAGAAGAAGAAGAAGCTGTAGAAGAAGAAGAAGAAGAAGCTGTAGAAGAAGAAGAAGCTGTAGAAGAAGAAGAAGCTGTAGAAGAAGAAGAAGCTGTAGAAGAAGAAGAAGCTGTAGAAGAAGAAGAAGAAGAAGAAGCTGTAGAAGAAGAAGCTGTAGAAGAAGAAGAAGAAGCTGTAGAAGAAGAAGAAGCTGTAGAAGAAGCTGTAGAAGAAGAAGAAGAAGCTGTAGAAGAAGAAGAAGCTGTAGAAGAAGCTGTAGAAGAAGAAGAAGCTGTAGAAGAAGAAGAAGAAGAAGAAGAAGCTGTAGAAGAAGCTGTAGAAGAAGCTGTAGAAGAAGAAGAAGAAGAAGAAGCTGTAGAAGAAGAAGAAGAAGAAGAAGCTGTAGAAGAAGAAGAAGAAGAAGAAGCTGTAGAAGAAGAAGAAGAAGCTGTAGAAGAAGAAGAAGAAGCTGTAGAAGAAGAAGAAGAAGAAGAAGCTGTAGAAGAAGAAGAAGAAGAAGAAGCTGTAGAAGAAGAAGAAGAAGCTGTAGAAGAAGAAGAAGAAGAAGCTGTAGAAGAAGAAGAAGAAGAAGAAGAAGCTGTAGAAGAAGAAGAAGAAGAAGAAGAAGCTGTAGAAGAAGAAGAAGAAGAAGAAGCTGTAGAAGCTGTAGAAGAAGAAGCTGTAGAAGCTGTAGAAGAAGAAGCTGTAGAAGCTGTAGAAGAAGAAGCTGTAGAAGCTGTAGAAGAAGAAGCTGTAGAAGAAGAAGCTGTAGAAGAAGAAGCTGTAGAAGAAGAAGAAGCTGTAGAAGAAGAAGAAGCTGTAGAAGAAGAAGAAGAAGCTGTAGAAGAAGAAGAAGCTGTAGAAGAAGCTGTAGAAGAAGAAGAAGAAGCTGTAGAAGAAGAAGAAGCTGTAGAAGAAGCTGTAGAAGAAGAAGAAGCTGTAGAAGAAGCTGTAGAAGAAGAAGAAGCTGTAGAAGAAGAGGAAGCTGTAGAAGAAGAAGAAGCTGTAGAAGAAGCTGTAGAAGAAGAAGAAGCTGTAGAAGAAGAAGAAGAAGAAGCTGTAGAAGAAGCTGTAGAAGAAGCTGTAGAAGAAGAAGAAGAAGCTGTAGAAGAAGAAGAAGAAGAAGCTGTAGAAGAAGAAGAAGAAGAAGAAGAAGCTGTAGAAGAAGAAGAAGAAGAAGAAGCTGTAGAAGAAGAAGAAGAAGAAGAAGCTGTAGAAGAAGAAGAAGAAGAAGAAGAAGAAGAAGAAGCTGTAGAAGCTGTAGAAGAAGAAGAAGAAGAAGAAGCTGTAGAAGAAGAAGAAGAAGCTGTAGAAGAAGAAGAAGAAGAAGAAGCTGTAGAAGAAGAAGAAGAAGAAGAAGCTGTAGAAGAAGAAGAAGAAGAAGAAGCTGTAGAAGAAGAAGAAGCTGTAGAAGCTGTAGAAGCTGTAGAAGAAGAAGAAGAAGAAGAAGAAGCTGTAGAAGAAGAAGAAGAAGAAGAAGAAGAAGAAGAAGAAGAAGCTGTAGAAGAAGCTGTAGAAGAAGAAGAAGAAGAAGAAGCTGTAGAAGAAGCTGTAGAAGAAGAAGAAGAAGCTGTAGAAGAAGAAGAAGAAGAAGCTGTAGAAGAAGAAGAAGAAGAAGAAGCTGTAGAAGAAGAAGAAGAAGAAGAAGCTGTAGAAGAAGAAGAAGAAGAAGAAGAAGCTGTAGAAGCTGTAGAAGAAGAAGAAGAAGAAGAAGCTGTAGAAGAAGAAGAAGAA
>NW_028318136.1:1375000-1380000 GCF_062004578.1 Staurois parvus
AGAAGAAGAAGTAGAAGAAGAAGAAGAAGCTGTAGAAGAAGAAGAAGCTGTAGAAGAAGAAGAAGCTGTAGAAGAAGAAGAAGTAGAAGAAGAAGAAGAAGCTGTAGAAGAAGAAGAAGAAGCTGTAGAAGAAGAAGAAGAAGCTGTAGAAGAAGAAGAAGAAGAAGAAGCTGTAGAAGAAGAAGAAGAAGAAGAAGAAGAAGAAGAAGCTGTAGAAGAAGAAGAAGAAGAAGAAGAAGAAGCTGTAGAAGAAGAAGAAGAAGAAGAAGAAGAAGCTGTAGAAGAAGAAGAAGAAGAAGAAGAAGAAGAAGAAGAAGAAGAAGCTGTAGAAGAAGAAGAAGAAGAAGAAGAAGCTGTAGAAGAAGAAGAAGAAGAAGAAGAAGAAGAAGAAGCTGTAGAAGAAGAAGAAGAAGAAGAAGAAGAAGAAGAAGCTGTAGAAGAAGAAGAAGAAGAAGAAGAAGAAGAAGAAGCTGTAGAAGAAGAAGAAGAAGAAGAAGAAGCTGTAGAAGAAGAAGAAGCTGTAGAAGAAGAAGAAGAAGAAGAAGCTGTAGAAGAAGAAGAAGCTGTAGAAGAAGAAGAAGAAGAAGCTGTAGAAGAAGAAGAAGCTGTAGAAGAAGAAGAAGAAGAAGAAGAAGAAGCTGTAGAAGAAGAAGAAGCTGTAGAAGAAGAAGAAGAAGAAGAAGAAGAAGAAGCTGTAGAAGAAGAAGAAGAAGAAGAAGCTGTAGAAGAAGAAGCTGTAGAAGAAGAAGCTGTAGAAGAAGAAGAAGAAGCTGTAGAAGAAGCTGTAGAAGAAGAAGCTGTAGAAGAAGAAGCTGTAGAAGAAGAAGCTGTAGAAGAAGAAGCTGTAGAAGAAGAAGCTGTAGAAGAAGAAGCTGTAGAAGAAGAAGAAGAAGAAGAAGCAGAAGCTGTAGAAGAAGAAGAAGAAGAAGCTGTAGAAGAAGAAGCTGTAGAAGAAGAAGAAGCTGTAGAAGAAGCTGTAGAAGAAGAAGCTGTAGAAGAAGAAGAAGCTGTAGAAGAAGCTGTAGAAGAAGGAGAAGAAGAAGAAGCTGTAGAAGAAGAAGAAGAAGAAGAAGAAGCTGTAGAAGAAGAAGAAGAAGAAGAAGAAGCTGTAGAAGAAGAAGAAGAAGAAGAAGCTGTAGAAGAAGAAGCTGTAGAAGAAGAAGCTGTAGAAGAAGAAGCTGTAGAAGAAGAAGCTGTAGAAGAAGAAGCTGTAGAAGAAGAAGAAGAAGAAGAAGAAGAAGAAGAAGAAGCTGTAGAAGAAGAAGAAGAAGAAGAAGAAGAAGAAGCTGTAGAAGAAGAAGAAGAAGAAGAAGAAGCTGTAGAAGAAGAAGCTGTAGAAGAAGAAGCTGTAGAAGAAGAAGCTGTAGAAGAAGAAGAAGCTGTAGAAGAAGAAGAAGCTGTAGAAGAAGAAGAAGAAGCAGAAGCTGTAGAAGAAGAAGAAGAAGAAGCAGAAGCTGTAGAAGAAGAAGAAGAAGCAGAAGCTGTAGAAGAAGAAGAAGAAGCTGTAGAAGAAGAAGAAGAAGCTGTAGAAGAAGAAGAAGAAGCAGAAGCTGTAGAAGAAGAAGAAGAAGCTGTAGAAGAAGAAGAAGAAGAGGAAGCTGTAGAAGAAGCAGAAGCTGAAGAAGCTGTAGAAGAAGAAGCAGCTGTAGAAGAAGAAAAAGAAGAAGCAGCTGTAGAAGAAGAAAAAGAAGCAGAAGCTGTAGAAGAAGAAGAAGAAGCAGAAGCTGTAGAAGAAGAAGAAGAAGCAGCTGTAGAAGAAGAAGAAGAAGAAGAAGAAGCTGTAGAAGAAGAAGAAGAAGAGGAAGCTGTAGAAGAAGAAGAAGCTGAAGCTGTAGAAGAAGAAGAAGAAGCTGTAGAAGAAGAAGAAGAAGCTGAAGAAGAAGAAGAAGCAGAAGCTGTAGAAGAAGAAGAAGAAGCAGAAGCAGAAGCTGAAGAAGAAGAAGAAGCAGAAGCTGAAGAAGAAGAAGAAGCAGAAGCTGAAGAAGAAGAAGAAGAAGAAGCTGTAGAAGAAGAAGCTGTAGATGAAGAAGAAGCTGTAGAAGAAGAAGAAGAAGAAGCTGTAGAAGAAGCTGTAGAAGAAGAAGAAGAAGCTGTAGAAGAAGAAGAAGAAGAAGCTGTAGAAGAAGAAGAAGAAGAAGCTGTAGAAGAAGAAGAAGAAGAAGCTGTAGAAGAAGAAGAAGAAGAAGCTGTAGAAGAAGAAGAAGAAGCTGTAGAAGAAGAAGAAGAAGCTGTAGAAGAAGAAGCTGTAGAAGAAGAAGAAGAAGAAGTAGAAGCTGTAGAAGAAGAAGAAGAAGAAGAAGAAGAAGAAGAAGAAGAAGAAGAAGAAGCTGTAGAAGAAGCTGTAGAAGAAGAAGAAGAAGAAGCTGTAGAAGAAGAAGAAGAAGAAGAAGAAGAAGCTGTAGAAGAAGAAGAAGAAGAAGCTGTAGAAGAAGAAGAAGAAGAAGCTGTAGAAGAAGAAGAAGAAGAAGAAGAAGCTGTAGAAGAAGAAGAAGAAGAAGAAGAAGAAGAAGAAGAAGAAGAAGAAGAAGCTGTAGAAGAAGAAGAAGAAGCTGTAGAAGAAGAAGAAGCTGTAGAAGAAGAAGAAGAAGAAGAAGAAGCTGTAGAAGAAGAAGAAGAAGAAGAAGCTGTAGAAGAAGAAGAAGAAGAAGAAGAAGAAGCTGTAGAAGAAGAAGAAGAAGCTGTAGAAGAAGAAGAAGAAGAAGAAGCTGTAGAAGAAGAAGAAGAAGAAGAAGCTGTAGAAGAAGAAGAAGAAGCTGTAGAAGAAGAAGAAGCTGTAGAAGAAGAAGAAGCTGTAGAAGAAGAAGCTGTAGAAGAAGAAGAAGAAGAAGCTGTAGAAGAAGAAGAAGAAGAAGCTGTAGAAGAAGAAGAAGAAGAAGAAGAAGCTGTAGAAGAAGAAGAAGAAGAAGAAGAAGCTGTAGAAGAAGAAGCTGTAGAAGAAGAAGAAGAAGCAGAAGCTGTAGAAGAAGAAGAAGAAGCAGAAGCTGTAGAAGAAGAAGAAGAAGAAGAAGCTGTAGAAGAAGAAGAGGAAGCTGTAGAAGAAGAAGAAGAAGAGGAAGCTGTAGAAGAAGAAGAAGCTGTAGAAGAAGAAAAAGAAGCAGAAGCTGAAGAAGAAGAAGAAGCAGAAGCTGTAGAAGAAGAAGAAGAAGCAGAAGCTGAAGAAGAAGAAGCAGAAGCTGTAGAAGAAGAAGAAGAAGAAGCTGTAGAAGAAGAAGCTGTAGATGAAGAAGAAGCTGTAGAAGAAGAAGAAGAAGAAGCTGTAGAAGAAGAAGCTGTAGAAGAAGAAGAAGAAGAAGCTGTAGAAGAAGAAGCTGTAGAAGAAGAAGAAGAAGAAGCTGTAGAAGAAGAAGAAGAAGAAGCTGTAGAAGAAGAAGCTGTAGAAGAAGAAGCTGTAGAAGAAGAAGCTGTAGAAGAAGAAGCTGTAGAAGAAGAAGAAGAAGCTGTAGAAGAAGCTGTAGAAGAAGAAGAAGAAGAAGAAGAAGAAGCTGTAGAAGAAGAAGCTGTAGAAGAAGAAGAAGAAGAAGAAGAAGCTGTAGAAGAAGAAGAAGAAGAAGAAGAAGCTGTAGAAGAAGAAGCTGTAGAAGAAGCTGTAGAAGAAGAAGCTGTAGAAGAAGAAGCTGTAGAAGAAGAAGAAGAAGAAGAAGCTGTAGAAGAAGAAGCTGTAGAAGAAGAAGAAGAAGAAGAAGAAGAAGAAGCTGTAGAAGAAGAAGAAGCTGTAGAAGAAGAAGAAGAAGCTGTAGAAGAAGAAGAAGAAGCTGTAGAAGAAGAAGAAGAAGAAGAAGCTGTAGAAGAAGAAGCAGAAGCTGTAGAAGAAGAAGCTGTAGAAGAAAAAAAAGAAGCTGTAGAAGAAGAAGCTGTAGAAGAAGAAGCAGAAGCTGTAGAAGAAGAAGCTGTAGAAGAAGAAGCTGTAGAAGAAGAAGAAGCAGAAGAAGAAGAAGCTGTAGAAGAAGCTGTAGAAGAAGAAGAAGAAGAAGCTGTAGAAGAAGAAGAAGAAGAAGAAGCTGTAGAAGAAGAAGAAGAAGAAGAAGCTGTAGAAGAAGAAGAAGAAGAAGAAGCTGTAGAAGAAGAAGAAGAAGAAGAAGCTGTAGAAGAAGAAGAAGAAGAAGAAGCTGTAGAAGAAGAAGAAGAAGAAGAAGCTGTAGAAGAAGAAGAAGAAGAAGCTGTAGAAGAAGAAGAAGAAGAAGAAGCTGTAGAAGAAGAAGAAGAAGAAGAAGCTGTAGAAGAAGAAGAAGAAGAAGCTGTAGAAGAAGAAGAAGAAGAAGAAGAAGAAGCTGTAGAAGCTGTAGAAGAAGAAGAAGAAGCTGTAGAAGAAGAAGAAGAAGAAGAAGCTGTAGAAGAAGAAGAAGAAGAAGCTGTAGAAGAAGAAGAAGAAGAAGCTGTAGAAGAAGAAGAAGAAGAAGCTGTAGAAGAAGAAGAAGAAGCTGTAGAAGAAGAAGAAGAAGAAGCTGTAGAAGAAGAAGAAGAAGAAGAAGCTGTAGAAGAAGAAGAAGAAGCAGAAGCTGTAGAAGAAAAAAAAGAAGCTGTAGAAGAAGAAGCTGTAGAAGAAGAAGCAGAAGCTGTAGAAGAAGAAGCTGTAGAAGAAAAAAAAGAAGCTGTAGAAGAAGAAGAAGCAGAAGAAGAAGAAGAAGCTGTAGAAGAAGAAGAAGCTGTAGAAGAAGAAGAAGCTGTAGAAGAAGAAGAAGAAGAAGAAGCTGTAGAAGAAGAAGCTATAGAAGAAGAAGAAGAAGAAGAAGCTGTAGAAGAAGAAGAAGAAGAAGAAGCTGTAGAAGAAGAAGAAGAAGAAGCTGTAGAAGAAGAAGAAGAAGAAGAAGAAGCTGTAGAAGAAGAAGAAGAAGAAGAAGAAGCTGTAGAAGAAGAAGAAGAAGAAGAAGAAGCTGTAGAAGAAGAAGAAGAAGAAGAAGAAGCTGTAGAAGAAGAAGCTGTAGAAGAAGCTGTAGAAGAAGAAGAAGAAGCTGTAGAAGAAGAAGCTGTAGAAGAAGCTGTAGAAGAAGAAGAAGCTGTAG
>NW_028318136.1:1385000-1390000 GCF_062004578.1 Staurois parvus
GAAGAAGAAGAAGAAGAAGCTGTAGAAGAAGCTGAAGAAGAAGAAGAAGAAGAAGCTGTAGAAGAAGCTGAAGAAGAAGAAGAAGAAGAAGAAGAAGAAGAAGAAGCTGTAGAAGAAGCTGAAGAAGAAGAAGAAGAAGAAGCTGTAGAAGAAGCTGAAGAAGAAGAAGCTGAAGAAGAAGAAGCTGAAGAAGAAGCTGAAGAAGAAGAAGCTGTAGAAGAAGAAGAAGAAGCTGTAGAAGAAGAAGAAGAAGCTGTAGAAGAAGAAGAAGAAGAAGAAGAAGAAGCAGCTGTAGAAGAAGAAGAAGAAGAAGAAGCAGCTGTAGAATAAGAAGCTGAAGAAGAAGCTGAAGAAGAAGAAGCTGAAGAAGAAGCTGTAGAAGAAGAAGAAGAAGCTGTAGAAGAAGAAGCTGTAGAAGAAGAAGAAGAAGAAGAAGAAGAAGCTGTAGAAGAAGAAGAAGAAGAAGAAGAAGAAGCTGTAGAAGAAGAAGAAGAAGAAGAAGCAGCTGTAGAAGAAGAAGAAGAAGAAGAAGCTGTAGAAGAAGAAGCTGTAGAAGAAGAAGCTGTAGAAGAAGAAGAAGAAGCAGCTGAAGAAGAAGAAGAAGAAGAAGAAGAAGAAGAAGAAGCTGTAGAAGAAGAAGAAGAAGAAGAAGAAGCTGTAGAAGAAGAAGAAGAAGAAGAAGAAGAAGAAGCTGTAGAAGAAGAAGAAGAAGAAGAAGAAGAAGAAGCTGTAGAAGAAGAAGCTGTAGAAGAAGAAGAAGCTGAAGAAGAAGAAGAAGAAGAAGAAGAAGAAGAAGCTGTAGAAGAAGAAGAAGAAGAAGAAGCAGCTGTAGAAGAAGAAGAAGAAGAAGAAGAAGAAGAAGAAGAAGAAGAAGAAGAAGAAGAAGAAGCTGTAGAAGAAGAAGAAGAAGCTGTAGAAGAAGAAGAAGAAGCTGTAGAAGAAGAAGAAGAAGAAGAAGCTGAAGAAGAAGCTGTAGAAGAAGAAGAAGAAGCTGTAGAAGAAGAAGCTGTAGAAGAAGAAGAAGAAGAAGAAGAAGAAGCTGTAGAAGAAGAAGAAGAAGAAGAAGCAGCTGTAGAAGAAGAAGAAGAAGAAGAAGCTGTAGAAGAAGAAGCTGTAGAAGAAGAAGCTGTAGAAGAAGAAGAAGAAGCAGCTGAAGAAGAAGAAGAAGAAGAAGAAGAAGAAGAAGCTGTAGAAGAAGAAGAAGAAGAAGAAGAAGCTGTAGAAGAAGAAGAAGAAGAAGAAGAAGAAGAAGCTGTAGAAGAAGAAGAAGAAGAAGAAGAAGAAGCTGTAGAAGAAGAAGCTGTAGAAGAAGAAGAAGCTGAAGAAGAAGAAGAAGAAGAAGAAGAAGAAGCTGTAGAAGAAGAAGAAGAAGAAGAAGCAGCTGTAGAAGAAGAAGAAGAAGAAGAAGAAGAAGAAGAAGAAGAAGAAGAAGAAGAAGAAGAAGAAGCTGTAGAAGAAGAAGAAGAAGCTGTAGAAGAAGAAGAAGAAGCTGTAGAAGAAGAAGAAGAAGCTGTAGAAGAAGAAGAAGAAGCTGTAGAAGAAGAAGAAGAAGAAGAAGAAGAAGAAGAAGCTGTAGAAGAAGAAGAAGCTGTAGAAGAAGAAGAAGAAGAAGAAGAAGAAGAAGAAGAAGAAGCTGTAGAAGAAGAAGAAGAAGCTGTAGAAGCTGAAGAAGAAGCTGTAGAAGAAGAAGAAGCTGTAGAAGAAGAAGAAGAAGAAGAAGCTGTAGAAGAAGAAGAAGAAGAAGCAGCTGTAGAAGAAGAAGAAGAAGAAGAAGAAGAAGCAGCTGTAGAAGAAGAAGAAGAAGAAGAAGAAGAAGCTGTAGAAGAAGAAGAAGAAGAAGAAGAAGAAGAAGAAGCAGCTGTAGAAGAAGAAGAAGAAGAAGAAGAAGAAGCTGTAGAAGAAGAAGAAGCTGTAGAAGAAGAAGAAGCTGTAGAAGAAGAAGAAGAAGCTGTAGAAGCTGTAGAAGAAGAAGCTGTAGAAGCTGTAGAAGAAGAAGCTGAAGAAGAAGAAGCTGTAGAAGAAGAAGCTGTAGAAGAAGAAGAAGCTGTAGAAGAAGAAGAAGAAGCTGTAGAAGAAGAAGAAGAAGAAGAAGCTGAAGAAGAAGAAGCTGAAGAAGAAGAAGCTGAAGAAGAAGAAGCTGAAGAAGAAGAAGCTGAAGAAGAAGAAGCTGAAGAAGAAGAAGCTGTAGAAGAAGAAGCTGTAGAAGCTGTAGAAGAAGAAGCTGTAGAAGAAGAAGAAGAAGAAGAAGAAGCTGTAGAAGAAGAAGAAGAAGAAGAAGCTGTAGAAGAAGAAGAAGAAGAAGCTGTAGAAGAAGCTGTAGAAGAAGAAGAAGCTGTAGAAGAAGAAGAAGCTGTAGAAGAAGAAGAAGAAGCTGTAGAAGAAGAAGAAGAAGAAGCTGTAGAAGAAGAAGAAGCAGCTGTAGAAGAAGAAGAAGAAGCAGCTGTAGAAGAAGAAGAAGAAGCAGCTGTAGAAGAAGAAGAAGAAGAAGCTGTAGAAGAAGAAGAAGAAGCTGTAGAAGAAGAAGAAGAAGCTGTAGAAGAAGAAGAAGAAGCTGTAGAAGAAGAAGAAGAAGAAGAAGCTGTAGAAGAAGAAGAAGAAGAAGCTGTAGAAGAAGAAGAAGAAGAAGAAGAAGAAGCTGTAGAAGAAGAAGAAGAAGAAGAAGAAGCTGTAGAAGAAGAAGAAGAAGAAGAAGAAGAAGAAGAAGCTGTAGAAGAAGAAGAAGAAGAAGAAGAAGAAGCTGTAGAAGAAGAAGAAGCTGTAGAAGAAGAAGAAGCTGTAGAAGAAGAAGAAGCTGTAGAAGAAGAAGAAGAAGAAGAAGAAGCTGTAGAAGAAGAAGAAGAAGAAGAAGAAGAAGCTGTAGAAGAAGAAGAAGAAGCTGTAGAAGAAGAAGAAGAAGAAGAAGAAGAAGCTGTAGAAGAAGAAGAAGAAGAAGAAGAAGAAGCTGTAGAAGAAGAAGAAGAAGAAGAAGAAGAAGAAGAAGCTGTAGAAGAAGAAGAAGAAGAAGAAGAAGAAGAAGAAGAAGCTGTAGAAGAAGAAGCTGTAGAAGAAGAAGAAGAAGAAGAAGAAGCTGTAGAAGAAGAAGAAGAAGAAGAAGAAGAAGAAGCTGTAGAAGAAGAAGAAGAAGAAGAAGAAGCTGTAGAAGAAGAAGCTGTAGAAGAAGAAGCTGTAGAAGAAGAAGAAGAAGCTGTAGAAGAAGAAGAAGAAGAAGAAGAAGAAGCTGTAGAAGAAGAAGAAGAAGAAGAAGAAGAAGAAGAAGCTGTAGAAGAAGAAGAAGAAGCTGTAGAAGCTGAAGAAGAAGCTGTAGAAGAAGAAGAAGCTGTAGAAGAAGAAGAAGAAGAAGAAGCTGTAGAAGAAGAAGAAGAAGAAGAAGCTGTAGAAGAAGAAGAAGAAGAAGAAGAAGAAGAAGAAGAAGAAGAAGAAGAAGAAGAAGAAGCAGCTGTAGAAGAAGAAGAAGCAGAAGAAGAAGAAGAAGAAGCTGTAGAAGAAGAAGAAGCAGAAGAAGAAGAAGAAGAAGCTGTAGAAGAAGAAGAAGCTGTAGAAGAAGAAGAAGCTGTAGAAGAAGAAGAAGAAGCTGTAGAAGCTGTAGAAGAAGAAGCTGTAGAAGCTGTAGAAGAAGAAGCTGTAGAAGAAGAAGCTGTAGAAGCTGTAGAAGAAGAAGCTGTAGAAGCTGTAGAAGAAGAAGAAGCTGTAGAAGAAGAAGAAGAAGCTGTAGAAGAAGAAGAAGAAGCTGTAGAAGAAGAAGAAGAAGCTGTAGAAGAAGAAGAAGAAGAAGAAGCTGAAGAAGAAGCTGAAGAAGAAGAAGCTGAAGAAGAAGAAGCTGAAGAAGAAGAAGCTGAAGAAGAAGAAGCTGAAGAAGAAGAAGCTGAAGAAGAAGAAGCTGAAGAAGAAGAAGCTGAAGAAGAAGAAGCTGAAGAAGAAGAAGCTGTAGAAGAAGAAGCTGTAGAAGAAGAAGAAGAAGAAGCAGCTGTAGAAGAAGAAGAAGAAGAAGAAGAAGCTGTAGAAGAAGAAGAAGAAGAAGAAGAAGCTGTAGAAGAAGAAGAAGAAGAAGAAGCTGTAGAAGAAGAAGAAGAAGAAGAAGCTGTAGAAGAAGAAGAAGAAGAAGCTGTAGAAGAAGAAGAAGCTGTAGAAGAAGAAGAAGAAGAAGAAGAAGCAGCTGTAGAAGAAGAAGAAGAAGAAGAAGAAGCTGTAGAAGAAGAAGAAGAAGAAGAAGCTGTAGAAGAAGAAGAAGAAGAAGAAGAAGCTGTAGAAGAAGAAGAAGAAGAAGAAGAAGCTGTAGAAGAAGAAGAAGAAGAAGAAGAAGAAGCTGTAGAAGAAGAAGAAGAAGAAGAAGAAGCTGTAGAAGAAGAAGAAGAAGAAGAAGAAGCTGTAGAAGAAGAAGAAGAAGAAGAAGAAGCTGTAGAAGAAGAAGAAGAAGAAGAAGAAGAAGCTGTAGAAGAAGAAGAAGAAGAAGAAGAAGAAGCTGTAGAAGAAGAAGAAGAAGAAGAAGAAGAAGCTGTAGAAGAAGAAGAAGAAGAAGAAGCTGTAGAAGAAGAAGCTGTAGAAGAAGAAGAAGAAGAAGAAGAAGAAGAAGCTGTAGAAGAAGAAGCTGTAGAAGAAGAAGAAGAAGAAGAAGCTGTAGAAGAAGAAGAAGAAGAAGAAGCTGTAGAAGAAGAAGAAGAAGCTGTAGAAGAAGAAGCTGTAGAAGAAGAAGAAGCTGTAGAAGAAGAAGAAGAAGAAGAAGAAGAAGAATAAGAAGAAGAAGAAGCTGTAGAAGAAGAAGAAGAAGAAGAAGCTGTAGAAGAAGAAGAAGAAGAAGAAGAAGAAGAAGAAGCTGTAGAAGAAGAAGAAGAAGAAGAAGAAGAAGAAGAAGAAGCTGTAGAAGAAGAAGAAGAAGAAGAAGAAGAAGAAGAAGAAGAAGAAGAAGAAGAAGAAGAAGAAGAAGCTGTAGAAGAAGAAGAAGAAGAAGCTGTAGAAGAAGAAGAAGAAGAAGAAGAAGAAGCTGTAGAAGAAGAAGAAGAAGA
>NW_028318136.1:1445000-1450000 GCF_062004578.1 Staurois parvus
AGAAGCTGTAGAAGAAGAAGAAGAAGCTGTAGAAGAAGAAGAAGAAGCTGTAGAAGAAGAAGAAGAAGCTGTAGAAGAAGAAGAAGAAGCTGTAGAAGAAGAAGAAGAAGCTGTAGAAGAAGAAGAAGAAGCTGTAGAAGAAGAAGAAGAAGCTGTAGAAGAAGAAGAAGAAGCTGTAGAAGAAGAAGCTGTAGAAGAAGAAGCTGTAGAAGAAGAAGCTGTAGAAGAAGAAGCTGTAGAAGAAGAAGCTGTAGAAGAAGAAGCTGTAGAAGAAGAAGCTGTAGAAGAAGAAGCTGTAGAAGAAGAAGCTGTAGAAGAAGAAGAAGAAGCTGTAGAAGAAGAAGAAGAAGCTGTAGAAGAAGAAGCTGTAGAAGAAGAAGAAGAAGCTGTAGAAGAAGAAGCTGTAGAAGAAGAAGAAGAAGCTGTAGAAGAAGCGGTAGAAGAAGAAGAAGAAGCTGTAGAAGAAGCGGTAGAAGAAGAAGAAGAAGCTGTAGAAGAAGCTGTAGAAGAAGAAGAAGAAGCTGTAGAAGAAGCTGTAGAAGAAGAAGAAGAAGCTGTAGAAGAAGAAGAAGAAGAAGAAGAAGAAGAAGCTGTAGAAGAAGAAGAAGAAGCTGTAGAAGAAGAAGAAGAAGCTGTAGAAGAAGAAGAAGAAGCTGTAGAAGAAGCTGTAGAAGAAGCTGTAGAAGAAGCTGCCGAAGAAGCTGTAGAAGAAGCTGCCGAAGAAGCTGTAGAAGAAGAAGCCGCCGAAGAAGAAGAAGAAGAAGCTGCCGAAGAAGAAGAAGAAGCTGCCGAAGAAGAAGAAGAAGAAGCTGCCGAAGAAGAAGAAGCTGCCGAAGAAGAAGAAGCTGTAGAAGAAGAAGAAGAAGAAGAAGAAGAAGAAGAAGAAGAAGAAGCTGTAGAAGAAGAAGCTGTAGAAGAAGAAGCTGTAGAAGAAGAAGCTGTAGAAGAAGAAGCTGTAGAAGAAGAAGCTGTAGAAGAAGAAGCTGTAGAAGAAGAAGCTGAAGAAGAAGAAGAAGAAGAAGAAGAAGAAGAAGAAGAAGCTGAAGAAGCTGAAGAGGAAGCTGAAGAAGAAGAAGAAGAAGCTGAAGAAGAAGAAGAGGAAGCTGAAGAAGAAGAAGAAGAAGCTGAAGAAGAAGAAGCTGAAGAAGAAGAAGAAGAAGAAGAAGCTGAAGAAGAAGAAGAAGAAGAAGAAGCTGAAGAAGAAGAAGAAGAAGAAGCTGAAGAAGAAGAAGAAGAAGAAGCTGAAGAAGAAGAAGAAGCTGAAGAAGAAGAAGAAGAAGAAGCTGAAGAAGAAGAAGAAGAAGAAGAAGAAGCTGTAGAAGAAGAAGAAGAAGCTGTAGAAGAAGAAGAAGAAGAAGAAGCTGTAGAAGAAGAAGAAGAAGAAGAAGCTGTAGAAGAAGAAGAAGAAGAAGAAGCTGTAGAAGAAGAAGAAGAAGAAGAAGCTGTAGAAGAAGAAGAAGAAGAAGAAGCTGTAGAAGAAGAAGAAGAAGAAGAAGAAGAAGCTGAAGAAGAAGAAGAAGCTGAAGAAGAAGAAGCTGAAGAAGCTGAAGAAGAAGAAGCTGAAGAAGAAGAAGAAGAAGAAGCTGAAGAAGCTGAAGAGGAAGCTGTAGAAGAAGAAGCTGAAGAAGCTGAAGAGGAAGCTGAAGAAGAAGAAGAAGAAGCTGAAGAAGAAGAAGAAGAAGCTGAAGAAGAAGAAGAAGAAGAAGAAGCTGTAGAAGAAGAAGAAGAAGCTGAAGAAGAAGAAGAAGAAGAAGAAGAAGAAGCTGTAGAAGAAGAAGAAGAAGCTGTAGAAGAAGAAGAAGAAGAAGAAGCTGTAGAAGAAGAAGAAGAAGAAGAAGCTGTAGAAGAAGAAGAAGAAGAAGAAGAAGCTGTAGAAGAAGAAGAAGAAGAAGAAGAAGCTGTAGAAGAAGAAGCTGTAGAAGAAGAAGCTGTAGAAGAAGAAGAAGAAGAAGAAGAAGCTGTAGAAGAAGAAGAAGAAGAAGAAGAAGCTGTAGAAGAAGAAGAAGAAGAAGAAGAAGCTGTAGAAGAAGAAGAAGAAGCTGTAGAAGAAGAAGAAGAAGAAGAAGAAGAAGAAGAAGCTGTAGAAGAAGAAGAAGAAGAAGAAGAAGAAGAAGCTGTAGAAGAAGAAGAAGAAGAAGAAGAAGAAGAAGCTGTAGAAGAAGAAGAAGAAGAAGAAGAAGCTGTAGAAGAAGAAGAAGAAGAAGAAGAAGAAGAAGCTGTAGAAGAAGAAGAAGAAGAAGAAGAAGAAGAAGCTGTAGAAGAAGAAGAAGAAGAAGAAGAAGAAGCTGTAGAAGAAGAAGAAGAAGAAGAAGCTGTAGAAGAAGAAGAAGAAGAAGAAGCTGTAGAAGAAGAAGAAGAAGAAGAAGAAGAAGCTGTAGAAGAAGAAGAAGAAGAAGAAGAAGCTGTAGAAGAAGAAGAAGAAGAAGAAGCTGTAGAAGAAGAAGAAGAAGAAGAAGCTGTAGAAGAAGAAGAAGAAGAAGAAGCTGTAGAAGAAGAAGAAGAAGCTGTAGAAGAAGAAGAAGAAGCTGTAGAAGAAGAAGAAGAAGAAGCTGTAGAAGAAGAAGAAGAAGAAGAAGAAGAAGCTGTAGAAGAAGAAGAAGAAGAAGAAGCTGTAGAAGAAGAAGAAGCTGTAGAAGAAGAAGAAGAAGCTGTAGAAGAAGAAGAAGCTGTAGAAGAAGAAGAAGCAGTAGAAGAAGAAGAAGCTGAAGAAGAAGAAGCTGAAGAAGAAGAAGCAGTAGAAGAAGCTGTAGAAGAAGAAGAAGAAGCAGTAGAAGAAGAAGAAGAAGCTGAAGAAGAAGAAGCAGTAGAAGAAGCTGTAGAAGAAGAAGAAGCAGTAGAAGAAGAAGAAGCAGAAGAAGAAGCAGTAGAAGAAGAAGAAGCAGAAGTAGAAGCAGTAGAAGAAGAAGAAGCAGTAGAAGAAGAAGAAGCAGAAGTAGAAGCAGTAGAAGAAGAAGAAGCAGTAGAAGAAGAAGAAGCAGAAGTAGAAGCAGTAGAAGAAGAAGAAGAAGAAGAAGCAGTAGAAGAAGAAGAAGCAGTAGAAGAAGAAGAAGAAGAAGAAGAAGAAGAAGAAGAAGAAGAAGAAGCAGTAGAAGAAGAAGAAGAAGAAGAAGAAGCAGTAGAAGAAGAAGAAGAAGAAGAAGAAGCAGTAGAAGAAGAAGAAGAAGAAGAAGAAGCAGTAGAAGAAGAAGCAGTAGAAGAAGCAGTAGAAGAAGAAGAAGCAGTAGAAGCAGTAGAAGAAGAAGAAGAAGAAGCAGTAGAAGAAGAAGAAGCAGTAGAAGAAGAAGAAGCAGTAGAAGCAGTAGAAGAAGAAGAAGCAGTAGAAGAAGAAGAAGCTGTAGAAGAAGAAGAAGCAGTAGAAGAAGAAGAAGCAGTAGAAGAAGAAGAAGCAGTAGAAGAAGAAGAAGCAGTAGAAGAAGAAGAAGAAGAAGAAGAAGAAGAAGAAGAAGAAGCAGTAGAAGAAGAAGCAGTAGAAGAAGAAGCAGTAGAAGAAGAAGCAGTAGAAGAAGAAGCAGTAGAAGAAGAAGCAGTAGAAGAAGAAGAAGAAGAAGCAGTAGAAGAAGAAGAAGAAGAAGCAGTAGAAGAAGAAGAAGAAGAAGAAGCAGTAGAAGAAGAAGCAGTAGAAGAAGAAGAAGAAGAAGAAGAAGCAGTAGAAGAAGAAGCAGTAGAAGAAGAAGCAGTAGAAGAAGAAGCAGTAGAAGCAGTAGAAGCAGTAGAAGAAGAAGCAGTAGAAGCAGTAGAAGAAGAAGAAGCTGAAGAAGAAGAAGCAGTAGAAGAAGAAGAAGCTGAAGAAGAAGAAGCAGTAGAAGAAGAAGAAGAAGAAGAAGAAGCAGTAGAAGAAGAAGAAGAAGAAGAAGAAGAAGCAGTAGAAGAAGAAGAAGAAGAAGAAGAAGCAGTAGAAGAAGAAGAAGAAGCAGTAGAAGAAGAAGAAGAAGAAGCAGTAGAAGAAGAAGCAGTAGAAGAAGAAGAAGCAGTAGAAGAAGAAGAAGAAGTAGAAGAAGAAGAAGAAGAAGCAGTAGAAGAAGAAGCAGTAGAAGAAGAAGAAGAAGAAGAAGCAGTAGAAGAAGAAGAAGAAGAAGAAGCAGTAGAAGAAGAAGAAGAAGAAGAAGCTGTAGAAGAAGAAGAAGAAGAAGCAGTAGAAGAAGAAGCAGTAGAAGAAGAAGCAGTAGAAGAAGAAGCAGTAGAAGAAGAAGCAGTAGAAGAAGAAGAAGAAGAAGAAGAAGAAGAAGCAGTAGAAGAAGAAGAAGAAGAAGAAGAAGAAGCAGTAGAAGAAGAAGAAGAAGAAGAAGAAGAAGCAGTAGAAGCAGTAGAAGAAGAAGAAGTAGAAGAAGAAGAAGCAGTAGAAGAAGAAGAAGAAGAAGAAGAAGAAGCAGTAGAAGAAGAAGAAGAAGCAGTAGAAGAAGAAGAAGAAGCAGTAGAAGAAGAAGAAGAAGCAGTAGAAGAAGAAGAAGAAGCAGTAGAAGAAGAAGAAGAAGCAGTAGAAGAAGAAGAAGAAGAAGAAGAAGAAGAAGCAGTAGAAGAAGAAGAAGAAGCAGTAGAAGCAGTAGAAGCAGAAGAAGAAGCTGTAGAAGAAGAAGAAGAAGAAGCTGTAGAAGAAGAAGAAGAAGAAGAAGCTGTAGAAGAAGAAGAAGAAGAAGAAGCTGTAGAAGAAGAAGAAGAAGAAGAAGCTGTAGAAGAAGAAGAAGAAGAAGCTGTAGAAGAAGAAGAAGAAGAAGCTGTAGAAGAAGAAGAAGAAGAAGCTGTAGAAGAAGAAGAAGAAGCTGTAGAAGAAGCTGTAGAAGAAGAAGAAGAAGCTGTAGAAGAAGCTGTAGAAGAAGAAGAAGAAGCTGTAGAAGAAGCTGTAGAAGAAGAAGAAGAAGCTGTAGAAGAAGCTGTAGAAGAAGAAGAAGAAGCTATAGAAGAAGCTGTAGAAGAAGCTATAGAAGAAGCTGAAGAAGAAGCTGTAGAAGAAGAAGAAGAAGCTGTAGAAGAAGAAGAAGAAGCTGTAGAAGAAGCTGTAGAAG
>NW_028318136.1:1455000-1460000 GCF_062004578.1 Staurois parvus
GTAGAAGAAGAAGAAGCAGTAGAAGAAGAAGCAGTAGAAGAAGAAGCAGTAGAAGAAGAAGCAGTAGAAGAAGAAGAAGAAGCAGTAGAAGAAGAAGAAGAAGCAGTAGAAGAAGAAGAAGAAGCAGTAGAAGAAGAAGAAGAAGCAGTAGAAGAAGAAGAAGAAGCAGTAGAAGAAGAAGAAGAAGCAGTAGAAGAAGAAGAAGAAGCAGTAGAAGAAGAAGAAGAAGAAGAAGCAGTAGAAGAAGCAGTAGAAGAAGAAGAAGAAGCAGTAGAAGAAGAAGCAGTAGAAGAAGAAGAAGTAGAAGTAGAAGAAGAAGAAGCAGTAGAAGAAGCAGAAGAAGCAGTAGAAGAAGCAGAAGCAGAAGAAGAAGAAGCTGTAGAAGAAGAAGAAGAAGCAGTAGAAGAAGAAGAAGAAGAAGAAGCAGTAGAAGAAGAAGAAGAAGAAGCAGTAGAAGAAGAAGAAGAAGAAGCAGTAGAAGAAGAAGAAGAAGAAGCAGTAGAAGAAGAAGAAGAAGAAGCAGTAGAAGAAGAAGAAGAAGAAGAAGCAGTAGAAGAAGAAGAAGAAGAAGAAGCAGTAGAAGAAGAAGAAGAAGAAGAAGCAGTAGAAGAAGAAGAAGAAGAAGCAGCAGTAGAAGAAGAAGAAGAAGAAGCAGTAGAAGAAGAAGAAGAAGAAGAAGAAGAAGCAGTAGAAGAAGAAGAAGAAGAAGAAGAAGAAGAAGAAGAAGAAGCTGTAGAAGAAGAAGAAGAAGAAGAAGAAGCAGTAGAAGAAGAAGAAGAAGAAGAAGCAGTAGAAGAAGAAGAAGAAGAAGCAGTAGAAGAAGAAGCAGTAGAAGAAGAAGAAGCAGTAGAAGAAGAAGAAGCTGTAGAAGAAGAAGAAGAAGAAGAAGCAGTAGAAGAAGAAGAAGAAGAAGCAGTAGAAGAAGAAGCAGTAGAAGAAGAAGCAGTAGAAGAAGAAGCAGTAGAAGAAGAAGAAGAAGAAGAAGAAGCAGTAGAAGAAGAAGAAGCAGTAGAAGAAGAAGAAGAAGAAGCAGTAGAAGAAGAAGAAGAAGCAGTAGAAGAAGAAGAAGAAGAAGCAGTAGAAGAAGAAGAAGAAGCAGTAGAAGAAGAAGAAGAAGAAGCAGTAGAAGAAGAAGAAGAAGAAGAAGAAGAAGAAGCTGTAGAAGAAGAAGAAGAAGAAGCTGTAGAAGAAGAAGAAGAAGAAGCTGTAGAAGAAGAAGAAGAAGAAGCTGTAGAAGAAGAAGAAGAAGAAGCTGTAGAAGAAGAAGAAGAAGAAGCTGTAGAAGAAGAAGAAGAAGAAGCTGTAGAAGAAGAAGAAGAAGAAGCTGTAGAAGAAGAAGAAGAAGAAGCTGTAGAAGAAGAAGAAGAAGAAGCTGTAGAAGAAGAAGAAGAAGAAGCTGTAGAAGAAGAAGAAGAAGAAGCTGTAGAAGAAGCTGTAGAAGAAGAAGAAGAAGCTGTAGAAGAAGAAGAAGAAGCTGTAGAAGAAGAAGAAGAAGAAGAAGCTGTAGAAGAAGAAGAAGAAGAAGCTGTAGAAGAAGAAGAAGAAGAAGCTGTAGAAGAAGAAGAAGAAGCTGTAGAAGAAGAAGCTGTAGAAGAAGAAGAAGAAGAAGAAGCTGTAGAAGAAGAAGAAGCTGTAGAAGAAGAAGAAGCTGTAGAAGAAGAAGAAGCTGTAGAAGAAGAAGAAGCTGTAGAAGAAGAAGAAGCTGTAGAAGAAGAAGAAGCTGTAGAAGCTGTAGAAGAAGAAGAAGCTGTAGAAGAAGAAGAAGAAGAAGAAGCTGTAGAAGAAGAAGAAGAAGAAGAAGCTGTAGAAGAAGAAGAAGAAGAAGAAGCTGTAGAAGAAGAAGAAGAAGAAGAAGCTGTAGAAGAAGAAGAAGAAGCTGTAGAAGAAGAAGAAGAAGAAGAAGCTGTAGAAGAAGAAGAAGAAGAAGAAGCTGTAGAAGAAGAAGAAGAAGCTGTAGAAGAAGAAGAAGAAGCTGTAGAAGAAGAAGAAGAAGCTGTAGAAGAAGAAGAAGAAGCTGTAGAAGAAGAAGAAGCTGTAGAAGAAGCTAAGGAAGAAGAAGAAGAAGAAGAAGCTGTAGAAGAAGAAGAAGAAGAAGAAGCTGTGGAAGAAGAAGAAGCTGTAGAAGAAGAAGCTGTAGAAGAAGCTGTGGAAGAAGAAGAAGAAGAAGCTGTAGAAGAAGAAGAAGAAGAAGAAGCTGTAGAAGAAGAAGAAGCTGTAGAAGAAGAAGAAGCTGTAGAAGAAGAAGAAGCTGTAGAAGAAGAAGAAGAAGAAGCTGTAGAAGAAGAAGCTGTAGAAGAAGAAGAAGAAGAAGAAGAAGAAGCTGTAGAAGAAGCTGTAGAAGAAAAAGAAGAAGAAGCTGTAGAAGAAGAAGAAGCTGTAGAAGAAGAAGAAGCTGTAGAAGAAGAAGAAGAAGAAGCTGTAGAAGAAGAAGAAGAAGAAGCTGTAGAAGAAGCTGTAGAAGAAGAAGAAGAAGAAGCTGTAGAAGAAGCTGTAGAAGAAGAAGAAGAAGCTGTAGAAGAAGCTGTAGAAGAAGAAGAAGAAGCTGTAGAAGAAGAAGAAGAAGAAGCTGTAGAAGAAGAAGAAGAAGAAGAAGCTGTAGAAGAAGAAGAAGAAGAAGAAGAAGAAGAAGCTGTAGAAGAAGAAGAAGAAGAAGAAGAAGAAGCTGTAGAAGAAGAAGAAGAAGAAGAAGAAGAAGAAGCTGTAGAAGAAGAAGAAGAAGAAGAAGAAGAAGAAGAAGCTGTAGAAGAAGAAGAAGAAGAAGAAGAAGAAGAAGCTGTAGAAGAAGAAGAAGCTGTAGAAGAAGAAGAAGCTGTAGAAGAAGAAGAAGCTGTAGAAGAAGAAGAAGAAGAAGAAGAAGAAGAAGCTGTAGAAGAAGAAGAAGAAGAAGAAGAAGCTGTAGAAGAAGAAGAAGAAGAAGCTGTAGAAGAAGAAGAAGAAGAAGCTGTAGAAGAAGAAGAAGCTGTAGAAGAAGAAGAAGCTGTAGAAGAAGAAGAAGCTGTAGAAGAAGAAGAAGCTGTAGAAGAAGAAGAAGCTGTAGAAGAAGAAGAAGAAGAAGCTGTAGAAGAAGAAGAAGAAGAAGCTGTAGAAGAAGAAGAAGAAGAAGAAGAAGCTGTAGAAGAAGAAGAAGAAGAAGAAGAAGAAGAAGCTGTAGAAGAAGAAGAAGCTGTAGAAGAAGAAGAAGAAGAAGCTGTAGAAGAAGCTGTAGAAGAAGAAGAAGAAGAAGAAGCTGTAGAAGAAGCTGTAGAAGAAGCTGTAGAAGAAGAAGCTGTGGAAGAAGAAGAAGCTGTAGAAGAAGAAGAAGAAGAAGAAGAAGCTGTAGAAGAAGCTGTAGAAGAAGAAGCTGTGGAAGAAGAAGAAGCTGTAGAAGAAGCTGTAGAAGAAGAAGAAGAAGAAGAAGCTGTGGAAGAAGAAGAAGCTGTAGAAGAAGAAGAAGAAGAAGAAGCTGTAGAAGAAGAAGAAGAAGAAGCTGTGGAAGAAGAAGAAGAAGAAGAAGCTGTAGAAGAAGAAGAAGAAGAAGCAGCTGTAGAAGAAGAAGAAGAAGAAGCTGTAGAAGAAGAAGAAGAAGAAGAAGAAGAAGCTGTAGAAGAAGAAGAAGAAGAAGCTGTAGAAGAAGAAGAAGAAGAAGAAGCTGTAGAAGAAGAAGAAGAAGAAGAAGAAGCTGTAGAAGAAGAAGAAGAAGAAGAAGAAGCTGTAGAAGAAGAAGAAGCTGTAGAAGAAGCTGTAGAAGAAGAAGAAGAAGAAGAAGCTGTGGAAGAAGAAGAAGCTGTAGAAGAAGAAGAAGCTGTAGAAGAAGCTGTAGAAGAAGAAGAAGAAGAAGAAGCTGTGGAAGAAGAAGAAGCTGTAGAAGAAGAAGAAGAAGAAGAAGAAGCTGTAGAAGAAGAAGAAGAAGAAGAAGAAGAAGCTGTGGAAGAAGAAGAAGAAGAAGAAGCTGTAGAAGAAGAAGAAGAAGAAGCTGTAGAAGAAGAAGAAGAAGAAGCTGTAGAAGAAGAAGAAGAAGAAGCTGTAGAAGAAGAAGAAGCTGTAGAAGAAGAAGAAGAAGAAGCTGTAGAAGAAGAAGAAGAAGAAGAAGAAGAAGCTGTAGAAGAAGAAGAAGAAGAAGAAGAAGCTGTAGAAGAAGAAGAAGAAGAAGAAGAAGAAGAAGAAGAAGCTGTAGAAGAAGAAGAAGAAGAGAAAGAAGCTGTAGAAGAAGAAGAAGAAGAAGAAGCTGTAGAAGAAGAAGAAGAAGAAGAAGCTGTAGAAGAAGCTGTAGAAGAAGAAGCTGTAGAAGAAGCTGTAGAAGAAGAAGCTGTAGAAGAAGCTGTAGAAGAAGAAGCTGTAGAAGAAGCTGTAGAAGAAGCTGTAGAAGAAGAAGCAGTAGAAGAAGAAGCAGTAGAAGAAGCAGAAGAAGAAGAAGAAGCAGAAGAAGAAGCAGTAGAAGAAGAAGCAGAAGAAGAAGCAGAAGAAGCAGAAGAAGAAGAAGCAGAAGAAGAAGAAGCAGCAGAAGAAGAAGAAGCAGAAGAAGAAGTAGAAGAAGCTGTAGAAGAAGCTGTAGAAGAAGAAGAAGAAGAAGAAGCTGTAGAAGAAGAAGAAGAAGAAGAAGAAGCTGTAGAAGAAGAAGAAGAAGAAGAAGAAGCTGTAGAAGAAGAAGAAGAAGAAGAAGAAGAAGAAGAAGAAGAAGCTGAAGAAGAAGAAGAAGCTGAAGAAGAAGAAGCTGAAGAAGAAGAAGCTGTAGAAGAAGAAGCTGTAGAAGAAGAAGCTGTAGAAGAAGAAGCTGTAGAAGAAGAAGCTGTAGAAGAAGAAGCTGTAGAAGAAGAAGAAGAAGAAGAAGAAGCTGTAGAAGAAGAAGAAGAAGAAGAAGAAGCTGTAGAAGAAGAAGAAGAAGAAGAAGAAGCTGTAGAAGAAGAAGAAGAAGAAGAAGAAGAAGCTGTAGAAGAAGAAGAAGAAGAAGAAGCTGTAGAAGAAGAAGAAGAAGAAGAAGCTGTAGAAGAAGAAGAAGAAGAAGAAGCTGTAGAAGAAGAAGA
>NW_028318136.1:1480000-1482500 GCF_062004578.1 Staurois parvus
AAGCAGTAGAAGAAGAAGCAGTAGAAGAAGAAGCAGTAGAAGAAGAAGCAGTAGAAGAAGAAGCAGTAGAAGAAGAAGCAGTAGAAGAAGAAGCAGTAGAAGAAGAAGCTGTAGAAGAAGAAGCAGTAGAAGAAGAAGCAGTAGAAGAAGAAGCAGAAGAAGAAGCAGTAGAAGAAGAAGAAGCAGAAGAAGCTGTAGAAGAAGAAGCTGTAGAAGAAGAAGAAGAAGAAGAAGCAGTAGAAGAAGAAGCAGTAGAAGAAGAAGCAGTAGAAGAAGAAGAAGAAGAAGAAGAAGAAGAAGAAGCTGTAGAAGAAGAAGAAGAAGAAGAAGAAGAAGAAGCTGTAGAAGAAGAAGAAGAAGAAGAAGAAGAAGAAGCTGTAGAAGAAGAAGAAGAAGAAGAAGAAGAAGCTGTAGAAGAAGAAGAAGAAGAAGAAGAAGAAGCTGTAGAAGAAGAAGAAGAAGAAGAAGAAGAAGCTGTAGAAGAAGAAGAAGAAGAAGAAGAAGAAGAAGCTGTAGAAGAAGAAGAAGAAGAAGAAGAAGAAGCTGTAGAAGAAGAAGAAGAAGAAGAAGAAGAAGCTGTAGAAGAAGAAGAAGAAGAAGAAGAAGAAGCTGTAGAAGAAGAAGAAGAAGAAGAAGAAGAAGCTGTAGAAGAAGAAGAAGAAGAAGAAGAAGAAGCTGTAGAAGAAGAAGAAGAAGAAGAAGAAGAAGAAGCTGTAGAAGAAGAAGAAGAAGAAGAAGAAGAAGAAGAAGAAGCTGTAGAAGAAGAAGAAGAAGAAGAAGCTGTAGAAGAAGAAGAAGAAGAAGAAGCTGTAGAAGAAGAAGAAGAAGAAGAAGAAGCTGTAGAAGAAGAAGAAGAAGAAGAAGAAGAAGCTGTAGAAGAAGAAGAAGAAGAAGAAGAAGAAGCTGTAGAAGAAGAAGAAGAAGAAGAAGAAGCTGTAGAAGAAGAAGAAGAAGAAGAAGAAGCTGTAGAAGAAGAAGAAGAAGAAGAAGAAGCTGTAGAAGAAGAAGAAGAAGAAGAAGAAGCTGTAGAAGAAGAAGAAGAAGAAGAAGAAGCTGTAGAAGAAGAAGAAGAAGAAGAAGAAGCTGTAGAAGAAGAAGCTGTAGAAGAAGAAGAAGAAGAAGCTGTAGAAGAAGAAGAAGAAG
The DNA here is from genome assembly GCF_062004578.1 of Staurois parvus. Classification (NCBI taxonomy): domain Eukaryota; kingdom Metazoa; phylum Chordata; class Amphibia; order Anura; family Ranidae; genus Staurois; species Staurois parvus. The sequence continues at coordinate 1,481,144 of NW_028318136.1, forward strand.
AAGCTGTAGAAGAAGAAGAAGAAGAAGCTGTAGAAGAAGAAGAAGCTGTAGAAGAAGAAGAAGCTGTAGAAGAAGAAGAAGAAGAAGCTGTAGAAGAAGAAGAAGCTGTAGAAGAAGAAGAAGCTGTAGAAGAAGAAGCTGTAGAAGAAGAAGAAGCTGTAGAAGAAGAAGAAGAAGAAGAAGAAGAAGCTGTAGAAGAAGAAGAAGAAGAAGAAGAAGAAGAAGCTGTAGAAGAAGAAGAAGAAGAAGAAGAAGAAGAAGCTGTAGAAGAAGAAGAAGAAGAAGAAGAAGAAGAAGCTGTAGAAGAAGAAGAAGAAGAAGAAGAAGAAGAAGCTGTAGAAGAAGAAGAAGAAGAAGAAGAAGAAGCTGTAGAAGAAGAAGAAGAAGAAGAAGAAGAAGAAGCTGTAGAAGAAGAAGAAGAAGAAGAAGAAGAAGAAGCTGTAGAAGAAGAAGAAGAAGAAGAAGCTGTAGAAGAAGAAGAAGAAGAAGAAGAAGAAGCTGTAGAAGAAGAAGAAGAAGAAGAAGAAGAAGCTGTAGAAGAAGCTGTAGAAGAAGCTGTAGAAGAAGAAGAAGAAGAAGCTGTAGAAGAAGAAGAAGAAGAAGCTGTAGAAGAAGAAGAAGAAGAAGCTGTAGAAGAAGAAGAAGAAGAAGCTGTAGAAGAAGCTGTAGAAGAAGAAGAAGAAGAAGCTGTAGAAGAAGCTGTAGAAGAAGAAGAAGAAGAAGAAGCTGTGGAAGAAGAAGAAGAAGAAGAAGCTGTGGAAGAAGAAGAAGAAGAAGAAGAAGCTGTGGAAGAAGAAGAAGCTGTAGAAGAAGAAGCTGTAGAAGAAGAAGCTGTAGAAGAAGAAGAAGAAGAAGAAGCAGTAGAAGAAGAAGAAGAAGAAGAAGCAGTAGAAGAAGAAGAAGCAGTAGAAGCAGTAGAAGAAGAAGAAGCAGTAGAAGAAGAAGAAGAAGAAGAAGAAGCAGTAGAAGAAGAAGAAGAAGAAGAAGAAGCAGTAGAAGAAGAAGAAGAAGAAGAAGAAGCAGTAGAAGAAGAAGAAGAAGAAGAAGAAGAAGAAGCAGTAGAAGAAGAAGAAGAAGAAGAAGAAGAAGAAGCAGTAGAAGAAGAAGAAGAAGAAGAAGAAGCAGTAGAAGAAGAAGAAGCAGAAGAAGAAGCAGTAGAAGAAGAAGAAGAAGAAGAAGAAGCAGTAGAAGAAGAAGAAGAAGAAGAAGAAGCAGTAGAAGAAGAAGAAGAAGAAGAAGAAGCAGTAGAAGAAGAAGAAGAAGAAGCAGTAGAAGAAGAAGAAGAAGAAGCAGTAGAAGAAGAAGAAGAAGCAGAAGAAGAAGAAGCAGAAGAAGAAGAAGCAGAAGAAGAAGAAGC